>NW_015167234.1:8464-11934 GCF_001447785.1 Gekko japonicus
AAGACAAGTGACGATTAATCATTGGAGGGTAAAATGAATAATATAATAATTTTAGAGTATCTTACAATGAAGATACGTAGAATGAATGGGTTAAAGATTAATGACCAGGAGGAGGACTGGTTTAGAAGGATGGCGGGGTATTTGGGAAAGTTTAAAAAAATTGGGGTGTTTAGTCAGTTAATAGGAAATTGAGAGGTTAATTTGATTATAAGATTAAGATGGAAGGTTAATAGAGTAATAGAGTTGTACTGAGATTGATTGTGATATAATACTGTATGGAATTTTATTTATGTCTCTAATGCCTGGAAGTCGCACATGGGTGGTGTTGGTGTTGGACATGTTTTATGAAATAAAACAATTTATACATATATAAAAAAATTAACCACTTGAGCCACCGCAGCTCCTATCTGTCAATTTACCCCCTCTCTTTTGCCTCCACCCTCCTCCATTCATCTCCCTCTCACCTTCTCTGACAGTCCCCCTTCTTCTTCTTCCCCACTCAAGGCTATCCCATCCCCCCACCTTTGCCTCTTCCCTTCTCCCCTACTTCTCCCAGTCTATCACTTCCTCCCTTTCACCAGCTCTTTTCTTGCTCTCCCCCTCTCCCCCTCTCCCCATGCTTGTCACTTCTCTCTCTTTCTGCCCCCATCACTCTTTCTTTGTTTCTTCTTTACTCTCCCAGCCACCCTGTAGCTCCTCCCCACAGCAATGGGCAACAGCTCTCCTGGACACCTCCCCGCTTCTCCCCACAGCAATAATTTTGGTTGGCCCTCCCAGCCATTCACTTGGTTTCCACAGCAGCAATGGTGGCTCTCCTGGCCATCCGCCACTCCCCTCCCCTGCAATGGCAGCGACAGTGTAGTTCTGTACAGAGTTTTTCAGCTTAAGTCCATGTGTTCATTATGAGTAGACTGGAGAAATTTTTGCATAGAATGGTAGTCTAACCATGAAGAATACAATCTTTTCAGCATATAATATATAAATGAATGTATCCAAAAGTCTGAAGTAACAACTATTTGCTTTAGATTTTAGTGAGATTTGATACATATTCTTCACTAAGAACAAATATCATTTCTTGTTTCTGCATTACCTGAATGTGCGTTTTGGTGTGTTGTAACTTTTCCTGCCAATTTTTGTACAGATTTAGCAAAGTGTCAATATGAACAGCATGACAATATCATCCTAAACTGATTTATGCCTTCAATCATTGATGTCTGTAATGTACTCCGCCATTACCACGTGCGCGACCGTTGAGCCATGCGGTCAAGCACAAGCCCAAAGCTTCGTACATCTAGAACAATAGCCTAAAGCCTAGTCACGCCGCTCCTCGCTTCGATCCGCTTCGTTGAGCATCAGCCAGCTCGGCCGCATCTCGCCTCGCCACGCCGCGCTCCTCATCTAAGCCAGCCAGCCGCCTCATCTCCTCGCTTCGTCTACGGCTTCGCATCGGCTAGCCTTGCCAATTCCCCGCGGCCCACCTCGCAGCCTCGCTGCACTTCGCCAGCCGTGCCTCATCAGCTCACCTCGCCGACGGCACCGCTTACCGCCAAGCGCAACCGCGACCAAGCGCACACGCCAAGATGTCGGAGCCAGGCTCCTCTTCCTCAACCGCATCCGCTCCTTCGGGTACCGCCGCAGCAGCCGCATCCGCCAGGACCTCTCACGAGGGCATCGCTCCCTTCGACCTTGCACACCCCGAGCGATGGACCACTTGGGTGATGATCCTCAAGAACTACCTCGCATGCTTACAGGTCACCGACACAGGTATGAAGAGGTCCCAGTTCATACGCCTTTGTGGGATGGATACCCTCCTCCTCCTGCAGGACCTGATATCACCCAAGGAAGTAGAGGGGGAGAGCTTTGATGACCTCATCGCGGCCCTCACCGCTCACCTCACCCCAAAGCCCACAAAGTTTGCGGAATGCATGGACTTTTTCGCTAAAGTCCAAGGCCCGGAGGAGAAAGCTGCCGATTTCCTGGCAAGCCTTTGAAAGGCCGCCATGCAGTGCGCTTTCCCCAGCATGGAAGACACACTGCTCAACCAGTTCTTGGTGGGCCTTCGAGAGGCAAAACTGAGGAGGCGTCTGATCAGAGAGGACAACCTCACGCTGGCACAGGCTTTAAAGGACGCGGCGGCTTTCGAAAAAGCGCATCCAGGACGCAGCGGACACCAGGTCCATCGCACCCGAGCCGTCTCAGACTCGGCCGACTCCGAGGACGACAAGGTATCCGTCAGAAACCCTCACAACTGCACCGTTCGAGAGGCGCCCCGCAAACAAGGACATCGGAACCAGCTCCACCATGTGCCAGCTGCGAAGAGGCGCATGAGCGCCAGAACTGCCATTTCCGGGACGCAGTCTGCCGGTCCTGCAATAAGCAGGGCCACATCGCGAGGGTCTGCCGCAACCACCGTCAGCAGCCCAGTAAGTCCAGCCACCAGATGGAGCCGATACATACCGTGGACCTGCACTCACTCGACCTTCATGCCGTCAACCACCAGCCCCAGCCCCAGGTAGGTGACATGCCCCGCGAGGGCTGGAACAAAGTTCACGTTTCGGTCCAGCTAGAGGGGTCCCCCTGTAGCATGGAAATAGATACCGGCTCCGAGTTTACCATAATCTCGGAGGAGACACTGCGGAAAGTGTGTCCCAAGGGGGGACCCCCTCTGCGCAAACCACACTTTAAATTGCAGGATTTCAATAAGAATCCAGTGGTTGTGCGGGGCTGGGGCAAATTCATGGTGGAGTTTCAAGACTTCAAAGGGTGCCTGGACATACTGGTGGTGGGCGGCCGGCTGCCCAGCCTCCTGGGAATGTCCTGGTTTGAGCCACTGGGCTTGACTATCAGGGGGATCCACCAGTTGCAGCAGGTCGACTTCATGGATGTATGCAACGAGTTTCCACGGGTGTTCGATGGGTCTCTCGGCAGGTTCACGGGGCCCCCCATCTCTCTGGACCTGGATCCGGTGGTCTGCCCCATCTGGATAAAGGCCAGGCACCCGCCCCTAACGATGAGGCCGAGGAACGAGGCGGAACTGGATCACCTGGTGGCCCAAGGTGTGCTTGAGCCGGTAGCATCTGCCCGTTGGGAAACCCCCATTGTCACTCCGGTGAAGTCTAACGGGGACGTCTGGATTTGCGCGGACTATAACAAGGCCCTGCAAGACCATGCCTACCCCATCCCTGTGGTCAGTCACATGCTGGCCGCGTTTGCGGGGGCCCGCATCTTCGGAAAGCTGGACCTGGCGCAGGCCTACCAGCAGCTGCCGGTGGATGCCGCCACGGCGGAAGCCCAGACTATTGCCACCCATAAGGGGGCTTTCAAGGTCCACCGGCTCCAGTTCAGGGTTTCCGTGGCCCCGGGAATTTTTCAATCGTTTATGGACTCTCTCCTTAAAGGTATCCCAAGAGTACAGCCCTTTTTAGACGATGTGCTGATCGCCGCCTCCGACGCCGCCTCCTTCGCCGACC
>NW_015167234.1:12768-37345 GCF_001447785.1 Gekko japonicus
GTGAGAAGGGGGTGGCCAGTGGTCACTGCAGGGCCAGATTTCACGGCCTAAGCCTCCCGGAAGGATGAACTGTCTGCACACAAGGGTTGTGTGATGTGGGGAGGCCGGGTGGTGATCCCTCCCCCCCTCCGAGAACGGGTGCTGGCTGCACTACACGAGGCTCACCCGGGCGTGGTGCGAATGAAAGCCCTGGCTCGGAGCTATGTGTGGTGGCCAGGCCTCAATCAGGACATCGAGGGACAGGTGAAACAATGCCAGCCCTGCCAGGCCTCCCGGCCAGCACCGCCCAGAGCGCCCGCACGGGCTTGGGAGTCCTCCCACAAACCCTGGTCCCGTTTACACTTGGAAAAGCCCTGGCTCGGAGTTATGTGTGGTGGCCAGGCCTCGATCAGGACATTGAGGGACAGGTGAAACAATGCCAGCCCTGCCAGGCCTCCCGACCGGCACCTCCCCGAGCGCCCGCGCGGGCTTGGGAGTCCTCCCACAAGCCCTGGTCCCGGCTGCACTTGGACTTTGCAGGGCCATTCCAGGGACAAATCTTTTTCATCCTGGTCGACGCCTACAGCAAGTGGCTGGAGGTGGTGCTCGTGCCGTCAACCTCCTCCAAGGCGGCCATCAGAGCAATGCGGCACATCTTCAGCGCTCAAGGCCTTCCGGATACCCTGGTGACGGACAACGGAACGGCTTTTACCTCCAGCGAGTTCCAGGACTTCACGAGGTACTGCTGAATCCACCACGTGAGGTCAGCGCCATTCCACCCGGCTACCAACGGGCAGGCGGAGCGCATGGTGCGCACCACCAAAGAAGCGCTTCGCAGGTTCGACACTAAGGACTGGGACTACAAGTTGGCGGTGTTCCTGTTTGGTCAACGTACGACCCCACACACGGAGACGGGGCGCAGCCCAGCGGAGCTCCTGTTAGGTCGCCGCTTGACCTCCAGGCTGGACCGGCTACATCCAGACCGGGCCCCCGAGAAGGAACCGACCACGGAGTCACACGCAGCCGCCAGGGGTTTCTTCCCGGAAGACCCAGTCTACGCCAGGAACTACGCGCAAGGGCCACCCTGTATCCCCGCGCGAGTCGTACGTGTACGAGGACCTTGATCCTACGAGGTCTCCTGTGAGGACGGCCAACTGCTCCACCGCCACATCGACCAACTGCGGCGCCGGGTCCTCCCGAACGATCCCGAGGACCTGGAGTTGACGGAATCAGACGGCGCGACGCCCCCCACGCCAGAGCCGCCGGCCCCAGCCCCCGTTTCTGTCCAGGTCACCCTGGAACCCCCGGCGCTGCCGCCGCTGGAGTCGTCACAACCAACCTCCCCAACACGGACCCCCATAGCAACCCCGAACTCCACCACTGAACTCCGTCGTTCCACAAGGACCAGGAAGGCCCCAGCATACCTCCAGGACTTTGTGTGTGGGTAGTCTGGACTATGGGGGGAGGGGTGTAATGTACTCTGCCATTACCATGTGCGCGACCGTTGAGCCATGCGGTCAAGCACAAGCCCAAAGCTTCGTACATCTAGAACAATAGCCAAGCGGATCCTAGCCCGCACCAATCAGAGGGCCTTTCAACGTTTCTGAGTACCTTTCAACATCAATGTGCTTAGAGGGATCTAAATCTGTTTAGGATTGCAATATAAATGTGGGGTCTGAAGGGTTTTTTTGAGTGTTAACTGATCTGCAGAATGGCAGGTGAGGGTGGGATGGATGCTTTAGCATTACATTTCTGCTGAACTTACCTCCCTCCCGAACTCAGTCTTTCACAAGAATCTCCCAAGGTGGAGTTGGATGTTTGAGGTGTAACTCTATTGAGGATTGCACTGTGAGGTAATTGTTGGACTGCAGGTCCCATCCTATTGAATAAAAGCGGACACTAGGGGTAGGCCTTGGCCTCTTACAGGCCCTCCAGAGTAATTGGTTGGGTACTGAGTGAAACATGATGCTGGACTTGATGGACCACTAGTGTGATACAGAAAAGCTTTTCTTATGCTCCATCTTGCCATCTACTGCCTTCCTTCATTGTCATGATCTTCCCAAGCCTTAGTCCACGACATGCCCTTCCCCAGGGGAGATCAGAGATTTGTGTGTTTGTTTGATTGATTGCTCTCCCGCCCTCCCCTGCAAGTGGGCTCAGGGTGGGTCACAGCAATTTGTTAAACTACATAGTAACATTAAAATATTAAAATTAAAAAAACTAACATGAAAATAAAATATCAAGCCATTTTTCAGTCTAATCAAAATTTCGGCCCCACCAGCTGATGGCTCGGCCATGGGTGACAGGCAGCCATGATCTTGACCACATCCATGATCTTGACAACATGCCTGTTGAGGGGGTGGAGCCAGCCTGTAAAATCCAGCTCCCTATTCACCCTCCTCATAGCCATTTGGAGCTTGGAGCTTGGAGAGTGAGGAGCTGGTTGGTCCCTCTCCCAAGCTCGTGGTTCTGGGGCCCACCTGTTGGGTGCACAATTGGTGCTGCGGCCTTAGGCAGCAATCTATGGGACCAGGAGCAGCGGTGGTGTTCAATGGAGGTGGTGGAGGCATCAGCGTCATTGGCTGGGCCTTGCGGTGGACGGTGGGCCAGAGGCGGCAGCGATCTCCGGTGCCGCAGACTTTCCCAGCCTCCTGGGACACTCACGGTGGCAGTAGCTTGGCATGGCCATTCAAGCGCGCCCAATGTGGTTGGATTTCGCCCCTCCCTCCTGCGCTAGCCGGCTTGGCCATGGGTGAAAGGCGGCCATGGGGCTTGGTGCAACGGCTTTGGGGCATGCTCCCGTCCCCCCTCCAATGCTAGCCAGCTCTTGTCTGGGGGTGATCCGGTGGCCGTGGGGCTTGCCATGGTAGCCTCGGGGTGTGGCTGGGGGGTTTGCTCCTTCCGCCTTCCCACGGTAGGCAACTCTCGGCTGCGGCTCATAGGGCTTCCGCTGGGCTTGACGTGGCCCTCAGGTGTGGCACAGTGGTTTACAGGCTTCCGCCGGGGCTTTTGGTAGGGGGCAGGTACTGTCTGCAGTGTGGGCTGGGGCAGGCACCTGGGCCTCCTGGGTAACCTGTGGAGGGCATTTTCTTGGGCTTTTCCTGGCTGCCTGTGGACATTTGCTCCGGTGGAAGCCCCTTATTGGAGCAATAGCCTGGAGTCTGCTCTCTCTCCCCCCCTTTCCTGCATCTTCTGGGTCTGGAGGAGCTAAGCTAGCCCAGATCTTGGAAGCTAAGCAGGGTTGGCTTAGTTTGCATTTAGACGAGAGACCGAAATAAATTTTGGATCTTTCCTGTGTTTGCCTGCCCCGGAAGTGTGTACCTCACCAGAGGCTTCTATCCCTCCCCCCCCCCTCTGGTTTAATTTGTTGCCTGGCTAGTGGGTGTGGGTGTGGTACTTTCGAGCACTTTCTGTTTCCTTTCTGGTCCTGCAGCACAGGGCGTGGGAGTTGGGGCAGCTGCACCTACATTCTCTTTCCAGTTGGGTAGTGAGCAATCATTCATTGGGGTCTGATTCTTCCCCCATTTTGGTTTCTCTTCTTTAGCCATGGCCCCCAAGAAGGGAATGGGCAAGGCTAAAAACAAGCTGACTGCTCCTAGAGCCCCCCCAAAATGCTCACCCCCACCCTGTCTTCAGATGAAGAGGAGGGAGATGTAGTGCAGCAGGCCATTTTAGAGTGGCTGATGGCAGTGGGGCAGGCAGCTGGGGTTACTCCTCCCTCAGCACCAGCTGGCACAGCAGTGGGTACCGGGAAGGAGACAGGGTTTGCTTCCACTGCTCAGTTCCAAGTGTCTGTATTAATGTGCTTATCTCTTTTGGAAGGCTGGGTGGCCAAGCCCTCTGGATCGGGAGGTGAGGCCAGTTCTGCCATCGCGACAGCTATTGCAGCGGTTTGAGCCAGCGGACCGAGGGCTGGGGCGGAGGTTGCAACAGCTTCTGCAAAGACTTCAGACCAAACCGGTGAGTTATGCAGCACACCTCCCCAGGGCCAAGCCTGGCCATGGGGCCAGGCATCTACACCCTTGTCCTCGGCCTTGTCACAGGCCCCTTCTGTGGCAGCAGCCCCACCCCCTCAGCAGTTGGCTTGGCCGTCGGGTCAACTCCCTCCTTCACAGATGTGGGGTGGCTACCCGGGTTTCAGCCCTTCTGTTCCCATTGCTCCTTGGGGCTGTTGGGGTGCACAGGATTTTTGGGGTGACCCTGCCACACAGGTCCTGGCCAAGGACTTGCCATCCAGCAACACAGCCTTGCTGCTTGGCAATCACCCACTGCCAGCTACCCATGAGAAAATCTGCAGAGGGGAATATGTCGATGTTTTTACCCTCCTGCATTGAGAGTTGGAGAAGAAGGATAAGGAGGATCCTGAGGAGAGAGACAAAGAAAACCTGAAAGGGAGAACTGTGGATAGGACCTGGGCCAATTGGCCAGCAGGGTTTTTCATCTATGCAGGGGTTATAGCCCGGGCCCAGCCCTACAGGGCTGCATCTTCTATTCAGTATATGGACATTATATATAAAGGCTACATGGGATTCATGGGTCCTGCCTGGCAGCAGTATGATGAGGAGTTTCGCATGCGGGCTGCTTGTAATCCCATGCTTCCCTGGGACCAGGTTCCCCCTCTGTTGTGGATACAGATTATGTCCCCTGTGTGTCCGATTTCCAGAGAGCACTCACACAGTGGTCATATGGTGCAATGCACCCAGTCTGCACCCAGTCCCCGCAAGTCTGTGCTCTGTCCGTTATATGACGTTTCACCAGGCAGTACAGATTGTACGGCGTTGTGGCCCTGGTGCTGAACTGGCTAAATGCGACATTAAGTCTGCCTTTCGCCTGCTTCCAGTACATCGAGAAAATTTTGAATTGCTGGGGTTTCATTTTTGATGGCCTTTTTTACATGGACAGGGCTTTGCTGATGGGATGCTCTGTTTCTTTGTGCCGACTTTGAGCGTTTTAGCTCCTTTTTGGAGTGGGCAGTTTGTGAGCGGTCTGGGTTTCTCGAAGTAGCTGATTATCTGGATGATTTCCTCTTTGTGGCTCTGACTGGTTCTGGCCATTGTGGGATACTTCTTAATACTTTTGGGGGGCTGGCGGCTGAACTGGGAGTGCCACTGGCCCATGAGAAGACAGAGGGCCCCTCATCCAGGTTGACCTTTCTGGGTGTGGAACTCAACACCATGGCCCAGCTATCCCGCTTGCCTGAGACCAAGGTCCACGACTTACTCGGTAGGGTGAATGATTTTCTTGGTAGGCGTAAGGTGACTCTGTTGGAGGTCCAGCAGATGGTTGGACATCTTAACTTCACCTGCAAGGTGGTCGCTCCAGGGTAGGCATTTTTGTGGAGTCTTTCTGATGCCATGGTTGGCCTTTGCCTTCCGCATCACATGACATGGGCCACGGCCTCCATGCAGGCCAAACATCTGGTCTGGAAGGAGTTTTTAGGGTCATTCAATGGGATGTCATTCTGGAGGGATGATCTGCAGCTCAATGCTGAGCTGCAGGTTCATTCGCATGCATCCGGTGCCTTCGGTTTTGGAGTTTATTTTGGGGGGCATTGGTGTGCGGGTTACTGGCCTTCTGATTGGGTGGATGCCGACATCACCAGGGACCTCACTTTCCTAGAGATTTTTCCCATACTGGTTTCTGTTTGGCTCTGGGGTGAGGGATTGGAGAACCACAGAGTCCACTTTTGGTGTGACAATTTATCTGTGGTCCACATCATCAACTCCCTCAACTCAAGGTCTTCATGGGTTATGGCCTTGGTCCGATCCTTCATATTGCGATACCTCCGGCTCAACATTTTGGTTTTGGCCATGCATGTTCCCAGGGTAGATAACGGGGTTGCTGATACTCTCTCTCACAAACAGATGGAGAGGTTTTGTCATTTGGCCCCCGAAGCCAATCTTCATCCGGCAAGCCCCCCGGGAGCTATGGCTGCTTCGTGGGCCAAGGCCTGCAGAGCAATAGGCCTCATCATAGCCCCCAGCACCAGGAAGCCTTATGAGAGAGCAGTACACCAGTTCGAGGAATTTAGGTCTGAGGCAAACAAATGGTGACCTTATCAACTAAGCTTGTTGTTCCTGTTTGGTCCTTGCATCTGTTAAACATCTCCATTATCTTGTATGCTAATCGCTGCTCACCCTCTACATATGTAGAGACTGGTAAATTATCTGAAGAAGTGTGCATGCACATGAAAGCTTATACCTTGACTATGGCCCTACCAGGTGACAGCCATTAGGCTATGAGTATGGAGGACCTCCTTTGCATCCATGGAAGGGTCGAGACTGTTGGGTATGGGTACATATGGGGGGGGCAGAGGCAAGGCATTGGTCTTCCTGTCCCTCAGGATCCTGTATTCAGTCTTCACTGATCTCTCAGCGCATCTGCCTGCCCTGCTTAGATTGGGCTTTTGCTGGTTGTCGCACTTGGGGCCAGATAGGAATTTTTCACCCACTAGCTCAAATTTGTCTGGAGCTTGAGGTGTTTTTGCCTTCCTCAATCTGTGTAGAGTGGTCTTGGGCAATTGGCAGTATGGATCCATTAAGTGGGTGGTCATATGGCAGGTCGGAGGCAGGGGTTTTTTAATCTTGTTGAAACTGATTTAACACACTTTTGATTCTATTGTAAGAAAATTCTTTAACTGGGCTGTCACCATAGAAAAAACCTTCTTCCTTGTGGCCACATATCATAGTGAAATACTGGTGGGCCCAGGGATGTTCAGAGCCAAATGTCAACAGGGACAGCTGCCCCAAGTCCTATTCTTGAAGGGGCAACCACCCACAGCCCTCCTCCCCCAAGGAGAGAGGGGAAGAAGAGGAGGAGGAGGAGGATGAAGAAGCTCCTGCCACCACTAGCATCTGGCCCACCTATCTTGTGTGCAGCTAACTTCTAGTGGTAGCAGTGACTCCAACCCAACTTGCATCAGCTGAAGGCCATCCTTTGTTTGGCCATATCAGGGTGGTGGTGGGTGCTGCAGGCAGCGATTCTGGGAAACCATCTTGAAGTTTTGGGGCAGAGCTCAAGAGTCATTAAGACTGTCCTCGATGTGCCAAACCACAGATCTCTGGCTATTTGGCACATGAAAATTAGAACAAGGAGGAGGAGGAGGAGGAGGGATATATCCTTTAATAGGAACTGAGGAAGAATAATGCATCTTAATTTTTAGACAAATGCACCACAGGATTCCAGGATTTCTTCCCGTGTGATAGTGGTTTGGGGAAGCTAACCTTTCCATGTTGGCAAAAGTGCTCAGTCTTCATGACAATGGAGGTATTATGTGTGCATCAAGTGTGCATGGAATTTATGGACAGACATGGGCTATAAATTGAGCAGCTCAAGGTTCCCAGTATTCTCATTGATCGTTTTACACTTGAAAGGCACCCGAGAGAAGCCACAATGAAAGTTGAGGCTCTTGCTGCTGTTCTTCTTGTCTTTCTCCTTTGCCCAAAAGTCAAGGGAAAAAGATTAAAGCTGTCTTTTATTTCTCTTAAAATTCCCATATGACACTTTTCATTAACATTTAACAAGATCTTCAGTAAACTTTGAAGCAAGGACTGCAAGATTTCTAGGGATCCAGAATGCTTCTTCAAGCTTGACCAAATGTCAGAATGAGTTTTATGGAAGACTTTGGGGGTTTAGGTTTACCGACAGATGTATCCAAGGTTCAAGCCACAATGCCTTCTAACATCCATTATGTTTAATATGTAATTAAATGGTCTTAAAAACCTGAGTATGAACTGTGTTAGGGAACAGGGTAGAAGTCTAGTTATATATTGAACAATAACAGATTTTTTGAAGAGTTATCAATAAACATGAAGAATAACTACTTGGGTGTTGTTGTTTTTTTAGGTTTTTCGCCGTTTACAAATGGTGAGTATTGCACATCTCCTAATCCAAGGGTGACAAACATAAGGCCTGGGGGATAGAACTGGCCCGTTCAGGGTGCTTATGCAGCCCGCAAGCTCCTGGTGCAAGGGAGGGAACAGGAGCCTGCTTGGGGGGGGGGGGGGAGCCACTCCAATTGTGGCTTTAGCAAAGAAGGGCATCCTCATCTGCAGTTGTCAAGCAGAACCCCTTCACTTCAGGGACAGCCTCACTGGTACGTTGGGAGCCATTGCAGCCACATTCACGCTTCTCCACTCGACCTGCAGCTCCAGGGTTGCTGTCCTGGGATGGATGCAGGGATCAGCATTTGCCCAGGGGGGATGCAGACAATCCTCTGGATCCAAATGGATTTAGAAGGGTATGATTCTGCTTCGGACTGCATTGTGTAATTATAAGTATATTGATAGCTTTAAACACACCTCTTTTTTAAATTTCACTTTGGGGGAAATTAACTGACTACTGCTAGTGTTGTAAGATGATGGCTGGAGAATTGTTGCAAATTTTCTAGCTGTGTATGGGGATATCTAATTTCTCTTTCCCCCCATATTAGCCACTTTCCTGTCTAATCAAAATTTCGGCCCCAACGGCTGATGGCACAGCCATTTATTTTATTTATTTATTTTGTTAGATTTTTATCCCACCCTCCCAGCAAAGCCGGCTCAGGGCAGCTTAAAGCAATGTAAAAACAAGACAATAAATAATAAAACCCGATCAATTCGACATTAACACCATAAATAAGAACATAAGAACATAAGAACATAAGAGATGCCAATGTTGGATCAGGCCAAAGGCCCATCCCGTCCAACACTCTGTATCACACAGTGGCCAGAAATACCAGTGCCATCAGGAGGTCCACCAGTGGGGCCAGGACATTAGAAGCCCTCCCACTGTTGACCCCCTCCCTTCAAGCACCAAGAACACAATGCATCACTTGCCCCAGAGTAACTATCTATACCTTGTGGCTAATAGCCACTGATGCACCTCTGCTCCATATGCTTATCTAATTCCCTTTTGAAGCCGTCCATGCTTGTAGCCGCCAGCACTTCCTATGGCTGTGAATTCCAAGTGTTAATCACTCTTTGGGTGAAGAAGTACTTCCTTTTATCCGTTCTAACCCGGCCGCTCAGCAATTTCATGGAGTGCCCACGAGTTCTTGTATTGTGAGAAAGGGAGAAAAGTACTTCTTTCTCTACCTGCTCTTTCCCATGCATAATCTTATAAACCTCAATCATGTCACCCCTCAGTCGTCGTTTCTCCAAGCTAAAGCGCCTTAACCTTTCCTTATAGGGAAAGTTTTCCATCCCTTTTATCATTCGAGTTGCCCTTTTCTGCCCTTTTTCCAAAGCTATAATATCCTTTTTAAGGTGTGGTGACCAGAATTGCACACAGTATTCCAAATGAGGTCGCACCATTGATTTATATAGGGGCATTATGATATTGGCTGATCTGTTTACAATACCCTTCCTAATAATCCCCAGCATAGCATTGGCCTTCTTTATTGCAGTCACACACTGTCTCGACATTTTCAGTGAGTTATCTACTACAACTCCAAGATCTCTCTCTTGATCAGTCTCTGCCAGTTCAGACCCCATCAACGTGTATTTATAGTTAGGATTTTTGGCTCCAATGTGCATCACCTTGCACTTGGCCACATTGAACCCCATTTGCCATGTTGACGCCCACTCGCCCAAAATTGACAGATCCCTTTGGAGTGCCTCACAATCCTCACTGGTTTTCACCACCCTGAACAACTTCGTATCATCCGCAAATTTAGCCACTTCACTGCTTACTCCCAACTCCAAATCATTAATGAACAAGTTAAAAAGCAGTGGACCAAGTACTGATCCCTGCGGTACCCCACTGCTTACCACCCTCCACTGAGAGAACTGCCCATTTATACTCACTCTCTGTTTTCTATTAATTAGCCAGTTTTTGATCCATAAAAGGACTTGTCCTTTTATCCCATGATTTTTGAGCTTACTTAGGAGCCTTTGATGAGGAACTTTATCAAAAGCTTTCTGGAAGTCAAGGTAAACAATATCTATTGGATCCCCCTTGTCCACATGTTTGTTCACCCCCTCAAAGAACATTAACAGGTTAGTGAGACAAGATCTTCCCTTACAGAACCCATGTTGAGTCTGCCTCAATAGGTTTTGTTCATCTATGTGCCTACTAATTCTTTCCTTAATAATGGTTTCCACCAATTTACCCGGTATCGACGTCAGACTGACTGGCCTGTAATTTCCCGGATCTCCTCTGGAACCCTTTTTAAAGATGGGAGTGACATTAGCTACCTTCCAATCCTCAGGAATGGAGGCAGATTTTAAGGAAAGATTACATATCTTTGTCAGGAGATCTACAAGTTCACATTTGAGTTCTTTCAGAACTCTCGGATGTATGCCATCTGGGCCTGGTGATTTTTCAGTTTTTAAGTTGTCTATCAGTTTTAGGACCTCCTCTCTCATCACCTCAATCTGACTCAGGTCTTCCAACACCCCTCCTGAAATCAGTGGTTCTGGAGTGGGCAAGCACTTCTCATCTTCCACAGTGAAGACGGAGGCAAAAAATGCATTTAGCTTCTCAGCCATTTCCCTATCATCCTTCAATACTCCTTTTACCCCTTGGTCGTCCAAGGGCCCCACTGCCTCCCTGGCTGGTTTCCTGTTTCTAATGTATTTGAAGAAAGTTTTATTGTTGGTTTTTACGTTTTTTGCTATATGCTCCTCATATTCCCTTTTTGCCTGCCTGACCTCAGACTTGCATTTTATTTGCCATAGCCTGTGTTCCGTTTTATCAGCCTCACTGTGACTAGCTTTCCACTGCTTAAAGGAATTCTTTTTACTTTTTACAGCCTCCATTACTCTGTTTGTTAACCATGCAGGCTTTTTCCTATACCTGTTTGTGCCTTTCCTAACCTGCGGAATATATATTTTTTGAGCTTCTAGGATCGTAGTTTTAAATAGATCCCAAGCTTCCCCAATTGTTTTGACCCTTTCTACTTTTCCTTTCAGTTTCCTCCCCACGTGTCCCCTCATATCAGAGAAATTACCCCTTTTAAAGTTAAAAATGGTTGTGTGAGTCTTTTTGGCCAATTCTCTATTTGTACAAATGATGAACTCAACAACATTATGATCACTGTTTCCAAGCGGTGCAATCACTTTTACATCTCTCACCAGGTCTTGAGTGTTACTTAGGACCAAATCAAGGATCGCCTCTCCCCTGGTAGGTTCCGTGACCATCTGCTCCATAGCACAGTCATTTAGAGTGTCTAGAAACTCAATCTCTTTTTCCCGACTAGAACACATATTGACCCAATCAATGTGTGGGTAGTTAAAATCACCTATTATTACACAGTGTTTTTGTCTACCTGATAGGTTCCGTGACCATCTACTCCATAGGACAGTCATTTAGAGAGTCTAGAAACTCAATCTCTTTTTCCCGACTAGAACACATATTGCCCCAATCAATGTGTGGGTAGTTAAAATCACCTATTACAACACAGTGTTTTTGTCTAGCTGCTATCTTTAATTCATTCATCATTTTATAATCCTCCTCTATCTTTTGATCTGGTGGGCGATAACAAACTCCCAGTGTTAAGTTTCCTTTTCGCCCCCCTATTTCAACCCATAGAACTTCCAGAAGCGAATCCAATTCACTTAGCCTCTCAATCTTTCTAGACTTTATAAGCCACCCCACCTCCAACCCTTCCCCCCTATCCTTCCGATATAATATATAACCGGGAATCACCGTATCCCACTGATTATCCTCATCCCACCAAGTTTCTGAAATACCCACAATGTCTATTTTTCCCTCCGACACCAAGCACTCCAACTCCCCGATTTTACCTCGGACACTTCTAGCATTTGTATAGAAACAGCTGTAATTTCCCATACTAGTTAAGCCTGCAACCTTCCTCTTGCTATCTCGAGACCTTGTCAGGCAGTCCATGTCACTAGCCATGGTCTCAGTGGACAATTTCAATCCACCTCCCTGTAGAAAAGCAACAGGTACCCCCTCATCTCTCTGAGATGAGCCAACCCGAGCCAACCCGATCATCTCCTGTCGGCTTTCCCCCAACTAATACAACTAATAAAGTGCTAGCATTAATTCCTCAAGCACGGTGAGCACCAAGATCTACTTCAGCTGTCCCAGGCACTCGGGTCAGATATACTTAGGGACCCGGGGGGGGGTATCGGGCTCACTCTCCAGTAGCTGTCAGATGTCAGTGGTGGCAGTGGTATTGGCAGCTCCAAAAGCCAGGTGGAAGAGCTCTGTTTTACAGGCCCTGCAGAACTGTAACTGGTCCCACAGGGCCCTGATCTCCCCTGGTAGCTCGTTCCACCAGAATGGAGCCGCCACTGAGAAGGCCCAAGTCCTTGCTGATGCAAGTCTGGCCTCCTTGATGTTCAGGAGGACCAGCTGATTCTGGGTCCCCGATCGGAGTGCTCTCTGGGGAACATACGGGGACAGGCGGTCTCTCAGGTATGCAGGTCCCTGGCCATAAAGGGCTTTAAAGGTGATGACCAGCCCCTTGAACCGAATCCGGTATGCTCGGGTATGGCATAGTAGTTTCCAGGTTTCCCCTGGGGCTTTTGGACGGGGGTGGGTAGTGTCCACAGCCTGGGATTGGAATGTAAACTGATCTTTTCCAATCTTGTGGCCACTGTTGTGTTTTCCAAATTTGCAGGCATACTGAGTGCAGCACTTTCTTTTAGGACTTTCAATAGCTCAGCTGGGATACCATCACCTCCACTAGCTATGTTCTTAGTAATGCTTTCTAAGGCCCATTTGACTCCACACCTGGTAACCTGTGGAGGGCGGATTCTTGGGCTTTTCCTGGCTGCCTGTGGACATTTGCTCCGGTGGAAGCCCCTTTATGAGACCAGTGGCCTGGAGTCTGCTTTCCCCCACTTTTTTTCCCCCTGCATCTTCCTGGCCTGGAGGAGCTAAGCTAGCCAAATCTTGGAAGCTAAGCAGGGTTGGCTTAGTTTGCATTTGGATGAGAGACCTAAATAAATGTTGGGTCCTTTTGGTGTTTGCCTGCCCTGGGAGTGTGTACCTCACCAGAGGCTACTATCCCTTCCCCCCCCCCTCTGGTTTCATTTGTTGCTTGGCTAGTGGTTGCGGGTGTGGTACATTCGAGCACTTTCCGTTTCCTTTCTGGTCAAGCAGCACAGGATGTGGGAGTTGAGGCAGCTGCACCTACTTTCTCTTTCCATTTGGGTAGTGAGGAGTCGTTCATTGGGGTCTGATTCTTCCCCCATTTTGGTGGTTTCTCTTCTTTAGCCATGGCCCCCAAGAAGGCAACGGGCAAGGCTAAGGGCAAGCAGCCTGCTTCTAGAGCCCCCTCAAAAGGCTCACCCCCCGCCCTGTCTTCAGATAAAGAGGAGGGAGACGTAGTGCAGCAGGACATTTTAGAGTGGCTGATGGCAGTGGGGCAGGCAGCTGGGGTTACTCCTCTCTCAGCACCAGCTGGGACAGCACCAGGTACCTGGAATCAGACAGGGTTTGCTTCCACTGCTCAATTCCAAGTGTCGGTATTAACATGCTTATCTCTTTTGGAAGGCCGGGTGGCCAAGCCCTCTGGATCGGGAGGCGAGCCCAGTTCAGCCATCGCAACTGCATTTGCAGGAGATGAAGGAAGCAGCCCTGTTCAGAGAGCAGGAGCGGGGGAGGCAACAGCTTCCAGAAAGGGTTCAGAACCTACAGGTGAGTAATGCAGCAAACCTCCCCAGGGCCAAGCCTGCCCACGGGGCCAGGCATTTACACCCGTGTCCTTGGCCTTGTCACAGGCCTTTTCTACGGTAGCACCAGCCACACCCCCTCAGCAGTGGGCTTGGCCTCCGGGTCAACTCCCTCCTTCACAGATGTGGAACAGCTACCTGGGTTATGTCCCTTAAGTTCCCTTTGCTCCCTGGGGCTGTTGGGGTACGCATGCTCTTTGGGGTCGCCCTGTCACACAGGTCCTGGCCAAGGACTTGCCATCTGGTGACACAGCCTTGCCGCTTGGTGATCACCTGCTGCCAGCTATTCAGGAGAAAATCAGCAGAGGGGCATCTGTCAATGTTTTTACCCTCCTGCATTGAGAGTTGGAGAAGAAGGATAAGGAAGATCTTGAAGAGCGGGACAAAGAAAAGTTGAAAAGGTGAACTGTGGATAGGACCTGGACCAATTGGCTAGCAGGGTTTTTCATCTATGCAGGGGTTATAGCCCAGGCTTAGCCCTACAGGGCTGCGTCTTTGATTCAGTATATGGACATTATAGATAAAGGCTACACAGGATTCATGGATCCTGCCTGGCAATAATATGACAAGGAGTTTTCCATGCGGGCTGCTCAAAATCCGATGCATCCCTGGGACCAGGTTCACCCTCTTTTGTAGATACAGATTATGTCCGCTGCGCATCTGATTTCTGGGGAACGCTCACACAGTGGTCATCTGGTGCAATGCGCCCAGTCTTCGCCGTCCCCGTGAGTCCATGGGGCAGGCAGTTCAACCCCGCCTGCTATGTTGGGAGTTTAGTTCCCAAGGGGTCTGTAACAGGAAGGCTTGCCAGTACAAGCATGAGTGCCCCGTGTGTGGTGGCTCCCACTCATTCTCCAATTGCCCTAGAGCCAGGTCATGGCGCGGGCAAAAGAAGCAGGGGGGAGGGGGCAACAAATCATTTGGTAAAGGGCCCCACCCCCTACACCTGAAGGCCCTCGAGACGTGGCTGGTTAATTACCCCAGTCAGGTTGATGCACGTTACCTGTTGGAAGGGTTTCAATTGGGCTTTTGTATTCCATTTAAGAGTGATAGGCGTGCTTTTATGGCCAACAACCTCCGTTCAGTTCAAGGAATGGAAGGGGTAGTTAGGGCCAAATCAATAAAGAAAGGGCCGAAGGTTGGGTTCTGGGTCCATTCCCAATTCCTCCGGTTCCCAACTTGTGTGTCTCACCTCTGGGGGTGGTGCCTAGATAGACGCCATCTCTCCTTCCCTAGAGGGGGATCTCTTAACGATGGGATTCTGGATGAGCTGTGCTCTTTCTGTTATATGACCTTTGACCAGGCAGCAGGGATTGCACGGTGTTTGGCCCTGGTGCTGAATTGGCTAAATGTGTCATTAAGTCTGCTTTTCGCATGCTTCCAGTACAGCCAGACAATTTTGAGTTTCTGAGGTTTTGTTTTAATGGCCTTGTTTACATGGACAGGGCCTTACCAATGGGATGCACTGTTTCTTGTGCTGCCTTTGAGCTCTTTAGCTCCTTTTTGGAGTGGGCAATTCATGAGTGGTCAGGGTTTCCTGACGTAGCTCATTATCTGGATGATTTCCTCTTTGTCTCTTGCCATTGCGGGCTGCTTCTTAATACTTTTGGGGGGTTGGCTGCTGGACTAGGAGTGTGACTGGCCCATGAGAAGATGAAGGGCCCCTCATCCAGATTGACCAGGCTAAGCTCAGGGCAGAATAACAAGACGGTGGTTCAGACGGGCACTTTGGCCCGATATAGGCACATTTCACCAACAGATCAAAAGGGCATGATCACATAGCCACATCTGCCAGGTGTGCCCCGGGCATACTCGCCCCATCAGAAGATGACTTGGAGGTGGGTTAAAATGGCACCACCTCCGAAGTGGTGGTTTTTTTTCTGCGCACATTCATGTCTGAACACGGGGGGGCGCGTGCAGAACGGATTTGGCAGGCTGAAACTTCAGTTCCATTCAGTCACTAGGGAGGCATTTTTTTAAAAAATGCCTATGTGTGCATGTGTGTGCATGCAAGGATGTGCACTTGCACACTATGCACACACATAGATTCTGGAAATTTCTTGCAGTTTGTATTGTGGCTGAGGCACTGCAATAATGTGGATGCTTTACCACAGGATGTCTCCATGGGTAACTCACAGCAGGGTGTGCTGTGTGGCTGATATGTCCCATTACAGTTTAAACCAGATCAATTAGAGCAGCAGCATATCGCGCTTAGCCACCAGTGTGATCATAGTGGTGTGTGTGGAGGAATAGTGAAGCAGATAAATATATCAAAATTGGAGACTGATGTGTATATACATGCTTGAGAGGGGGCGAATGGAGCATAACAACAGGCTCTCAGTTAATTACTCTCAACATTCCACAATTAAGAAGGGTAAATTTACACATCAATCTCATTGCGAGTTTCTTAGAGCATATTTTATAGAGAGACATCAAATAAGTCATGAAGCAGATCTGATCTGAAGATATTTTCTTCTAAAGTTTATTAACAATAAGGTCAAGATACAACCTATATGTATATATGCATACATGTATACACCGTATATACAAAGCTGGTGACTCAGTAAACAATAAGGGGGAAAAAACCCAGTTCAGTGCATATGATGGTTGAGACATAATGGATATGACAAAGCAAGGCAAAATATAATCTTCTATCTCCCTTATAAATAGAAGCCAAATGGTGGTGGCACTTCTCTAGAACATTCCACACGCTCCAAAATCAGTTCACTCTCTGATATGTCATTCAGAGGGTCTCCCTATCCACTGGCTGCTTTGCCTGAGTCCTGCCTTCAACATTTTAAACATTTTCCTAATCCTCTCCCCCCCATAGCCAGTCAGAACACAGAGGTCATTTGCTTATGCAGCCTCATTGGCCTCTGCCTCGGAACACAGAGGTTGTTTGCATATGCGACTTGATTGGCTTTTGCCTCTAACATTCTAAACAGTTTTGATGTTCTGAGGTAAAATGTGTCCAATCTCAAGGTGAGGGCTGGAGATCACCAGAATTACAACTGCTTTCCAGATGGCAGAGATCAGTTCCCCTGGAGAAAATGGTGGGCTCTGTATCCTTATATGCTGCTGAGGTGGCCCCCGTATGACAGCCAATGTGATGTAGCAGTCAGGGCTTCAGAGCATGGGAGAGGCTGCAGGTTTGTGTGGGGTGGAAAGCTGAAGAGTGAGAGGGAAATAAAGGTATGTTGATGATTGGCTGGGAAGAAGATAGGGTTGCCAACTCCAGGTGGGAAATTCCTGGAGATGTGAGGGATGGAGCTTGGAGAGGGTGAGATTTCAGGAGGAGTGGGACCTCGGACAGGTACAAAGCCATGGACTCCACCCTCCAAACCAACTATTCCCTTCTGGGGAGCCATTGTTGCCAATCTCAAGATGAGGGCTGTAGATCACTCAAAATTACAACTGTTCTTTAGGTAGCAGAGATCAGTTCCTCTGGAGAAAATGGTGGACTCAGTGTAATTATACCCTGCTGAGGTCACCACAGCAAATTGATCACTGTATAATCAATGCGCAGGCCAAACTGCTGGACCTAGAGGCACCAAATTTGGGGAGAGCACTTCGACCATGACATAGATGCTCACTAAGAAGGGATTTTTAGAAATTCGACCATTGATTCCTATGTGGCTGCCAGGCTGCTGCCTCCTTGCTACACCCCACTCTCTGATTGGTCAGATGCAGAGCACAGTGTTCTGAGGTAAAAAACAAAATGTTACAGCAGACTGCACAGAGCTAATGACAGTTGAGGAAATCAGAAATGGCCAACAACCACCTGTGAGGTGCCGTAATGCTGCTGGCCCAGCCTCTGATGGTTTCCAACACACTCCCCCCATCTCCTACACCTAACAGGAGGTTGTCTGTCAGGTGCAGCAGTGGTTGCAGGGTGCTTAAAGCCACGCGGGAGCCTGCCCCAGCAGTCATCTGCCGGCCCTGCCTCCACAGTGGTTTCTAATACTCCTCCCCCCTTCCCCATCCTTCACTGGACAGGCAGCTGCCTGTCAGGAGTAGGAGAGGAGGTAGGATGCTTAAAGCCACCAAAGAGGTTTGCTCAGCAGGACTGCCTTAGCCCTGCTGCTGGCCCAGCCTCCCTGAGGCCTTTAAACATAATCGTTGAGCCAGATACACCAACGCTACAAGGAGGAGGCAACTTAAGAATGTGGCAAAGACATTTGCACATAGTACACCTGTGGGGCACTGAGCCGTGCAGGCCAAGTACAACACAGTCTCTACATGAGTAAAACAATCCAGGAACACAAGTAGAAAGGCCATCACTTTCGTGGAAGGTAGTAGGAGTTGATGTAGCAGAAGACTGCTTCTTAAACGGACAGTTCTATGTGGCCTGCTCCAGAGTGAGCTCACCAAGCAGCCTGATGATCCTAGCACTTGAGAGCAGAACCACCAATGTGAACTACAGAGAAGTCCTTCAGTAGAGAAAAAAAAGTATGTACGTCTCACTTCATTTTTACATTACAGTCTTCACCATTACAATTCCTACAACAAATGTTACATTTCAAGCTTCACATTATCAGTATTATAAATGGATTTACGGAACTTAAATACCATAGCGAAGCACGGGTATCAGGCCGGTATCAAATAAAAAGGCGAATCAGACAGATAAAAAAATAAGTAAACACAGATATAATGAAGTAATTAATGAATCATGCCTCCAAGACTGGGGAACTGCCAAACATAATAGGGTGAATAGTGGAAGCTCTCATCAACAAGGGGAACCCCAATGGAGAGATCAGTGCCCCCCCTTCCCTGGCATTTCCCCCACCGTCCAATAAGAGGAGATGGGCTGAGGACTCGGATGGTGAGAGCTTTTCTGCTGAACTCTACCTAACCCAAGAGCACAAGACTGCTGGGAAATTATGGCTAATGTGGCATCATTTCATTTGAATATAGCATTCTCCTTTGTTTCAGAAGTATTCCTTGTAAACAATATGATATGTGGTCTCAATTGATATCAAGGATTTGATCTTTTTTGATAATCTTTTTATTAATTTTCAAAAAGAAAGTGAAAAATAAACATACATATTTATAAGTATATCAAAGAAATCATATGGGTAGTAGTAAATTAATCCTACCATCTCTCTAATATATTGTTATCCCAATAATATTACAAATCACGTATTTCATGTGTTTCATCATAGCTCCCATATAATATGTCAATGTTCTCATGCAGATAATAAAGATTTTCTTTAGTTATTTAGTTATTTTCTTCCCTATAGAGCTGTGTTTAAAGTAATCAAAATCTTATTTTCTATTAAGATCACTTAAGTGCCAAAACATTAGGATTTCTTCTTATGTTGATCTATAAACTATAAATATATCCAGAACATAATTAAATCCTAATCCTAATTCATTATTACCAATGTTCCAATCATTACAAAACCCACACATTGGCTCCGGTCACACGGGCAGGAAAATGCGGGGGCGGGGGAGCGTGGCTGTTTACTCCGGGGCAAACTAATGCGTGGTTAAGCGATCAGACCGCCTGTGGAGGTCCTGTGGAGGTCCCGTGGAGGTTCTGTGGTTAGGGAGAGGTGCCGATCACAGGACAATCCTGCGTGCAATGAAGAAGCGCACCGTGCGGCAAACTGGGTGTTTTTTTTGTGTGTGTGTATACCACAAATGCGCATGCTCCGTTGGGTGTCTGTACGCTTCCACAGAGACTTTGGGGGGGGGGAAACGTTTTTGCAAGGGGACATGGGCGGCCACCGGATGCCACCGGAAACGTGATCAGATGCCCACCCTTGCCCCACGGTTTCCGGAAACTAGTACCTCCGAGGTACTAGTTTTTTGCTGTGTGTTTTCGGCAGGAAGTCTCGGTTGAGCCACGGGAGTGCTACGCTTCCCAGATGTGCCGGTGAGATCGCGCCCGGAAAATCCACCTGTCTTCCGTCTCTCTAGCATAGCTAATGTTCCGTGTGACCGCAGCCAATGTAAAGCAAAAACCAAAAATAAGCAAGAAATTAAATTACAATCACAAACACCATCTTTCAAAATTCCAGGTAAGACAAAAACAATATAGAAATTCTCATTGTTATCCACTCCTTTCTTAAAAAGCCTTTGTCTACCAAAAAGAAAAGGTTATGCTATAAAGATTTTCTTAAGGTATTTAGTTGTTTTCCTCCCTATGGAGTTATGTTTAGAACAATCAATATCTTATTTTCTGTTAAGATCACTTAAGAGCCAAAACATTGAGATTTCTTCTTCTTTTGACAATTTAAACACTATCCAAAAACACACTTAAATCCTAATAACAAAATTAAACCCTATTGTAACTACTATTTATTACCCCAATATAAACCCTAATTAACCCAATTATACCCTTACTATTTCATTTTTACCAATCAATGCAAAACCCACACATAATAAAGCAAGACACAAAAACAATAGTATGCAAGAAACAAAATTACAATCACAAACACATTCTTTCAATATTCCCATTGAGGCAAAAACAATACAGACATTCTCATCATTGTCCAGTCCCTTCTTGAAAAGCCATTATCTATACACCAAATCATGTTCTTGTCTCACATTCTTTCGCCATCTTTCTGTTGCCTCCTTCTTTTTCTCAATCTCTTTTAGATGTCTTAGGTCCTTGTATTCATGGGGGACTTAATTTCAAACTTTCCCATTTCCATAAGCCAGTTCTCGATCTTTTGTAAGGTTAGAGTTCTTTCCACAATCTCTTGACTCCTTGTTTTTAGTCACCTTATTTTCCTCATCTACTGAAAAATTTAAAGAGTGTCCTTTTTAACTTCTTTTTTTGACTCAAAACTTGTATCTTTTGGGTGGTATCCTCTGCGATTATCAGTCTCCTGGGTCACATTTTGTGTGATTAAAAGCTGCTTATCCAAAGGCTCCCTCTCCTGGCAACAATCCTGTTGTTCAGCTGATGCTTGTAAATGTAGATTCAGTTCTTTGTTATTCTCCACGTCTAATTGTAAGCTCTGAGGATCTTTAAACAAGTTTTTACAGGCCGTTTTAACTGCTTGTTTGATTGTATTTGCTAAGAATCTTTTAAATTGTTCACAAGTGAGATCTCCTACTTGCATGTTTAAATCTAGCTCTTCCTCTTCTACCGTTATTTTATTCCTCCAACTTAAATAAAACTTTTAAGATGTTACACTTTTAAATATTATTCATTGAAGTTTCACAGCCATTATAGTACAGCATTCAATAGGTCAAGTCGTTCTATAAATCTAGCTTTTGGCTAACAATGTTCTTACAGACACAACTTATTTTTTCATTTCCCTTCTGCTTTTTTACCCTTGCTTCTCCAAAACACTCATTTCCCCCCCAGTTTTTCCATAGCCGCTTTCTCCAAGAATTTGAGAATAACTGAAGGGGGTATTTGGTTTGTTATTAGTTATAATGTTTCATGCCGATACGCGAGGGAATATCTTAAATACGATGTGTTACTTGCCATATAATAAGCATAAAAAGAAAACGTCTGGTCGCTCCTAGGGAAACATGGAAGCCATGTTTCCTCCCGTCTTCGTTCTTGCTTTGGGGCAAAATGTCAACAGCCCCGTGATTGCCATCAATGGGGGTGGACAAAAAAAGATCTTGTGACTCCACCTTCCTTCAGGAAGTAGAGTGGGACCCACCTGAGCATTCGGGAGGTCCCAGAAGAGCGAAGTGGAAGCGGACATCTTGGGAGTGTCCCGAAACATGTTTGCTTGCAGAGCTGCACTGCGCAGCTTCAAGGATTTGATTTTGACTTAATTACAACCTAATGCTTAGTCTTTGCTAGGCATATGGAATCAACAGGTTGTTCCTAAATTGAAGGGGAGGTTATAAAAACTGAGTGTGTTACATAAACTCTTTACAGTTGTACGGAAGTCAAAAGATGTAGCTCACTTAGACATTTATTGAAATTTTGTGATTTACTATAGAACATGATACAAATTAGTGGTAGGTGATATATGTGAGTACGCATAGATTCTTAACTTCCTAACAAAAGAAAACAAGAAAAATTTTTCAGGTCGTATCAGCTTCATGATTTATTCATTTGATCTCTCTCTCTAAAGAGAGATCAATGAGAATGATGTGTAAGTGTACCCTTCTTAATTGTGGGATGCTGAGAGTAATTAACTGAGAGCCTGTTGTTATGCTCCATTTGTCTCTTCTCAAGCATGCATTTACACATCAGTCTCCAATTTTGATACATTTATTTGCTTCACTATATCCTCCCACTTTCTGGTATTAAGTCCAAACAAATGGTGACCATATAAACTAAACTTGTTATTCATGTTTGGTCCTTGCATCTGTTAAACATCAGCATTATCTTGTATGTTAATTGCTACTCACCATCTGCATACATAGAGATACTGGTAAATTATCTGAAGACGTGTGCATGCACACAAAAGCTTATACCTTGAATATGGCCCTACCAGGTGACAGCCACAAGGCTATGAGTATGGAGGACCTCCTTTGCCTCCATGGAAGGGTCGAGACTGTTGGGTATGGGTACATATGGGGGGGCCAGAGGCAAGGCATTGGTCTTCCTGTCCCTCAGGATCCTGCATTCAGTCTCTCAGTACATCTACCAGCCCTGCTTAGATTGGGCTTTTGCTGATTGTCGCATTTGGGGCCAGATAGGAATTTTTCAGCCACTAGCTCAAATTTATCTGGAGCTTGGGGTGGTTTTTCCTACCTCAATCTGTGCACAGTGGTCTTTGGGCAATTGGCAGCATGGACCCATTAACTAGGTGATCGTATGGCAGGAAGGAGGCAGAAATTGTTTATTCTTGCTGAAACTGATTTAACACACTTTTGACTCTATTGGGAAGAAAATTCTTTAACTGGGCAACCACCCTAGAAAAGACCTTCTTCCTTGTGGCCACATATCATAGTGAAATACTGGTGGGCCCAGGGATGTTCAGAGCCAAAGGTCAAAGGGGACCACTGCCCCAAGTCCTACACTTGGGGGGGCAACTACCCACAGCCCTCATCCCCCATGGAGAGAGTGGAAGAAGGAGGAGGAAGAAGATGATGAAGAAGCTCCTGCCACCACTTGCCCCTGGCCCACCTATCATGTGTGCAGCTAACTTCTAGTGGCAGCAGTGTCTCCAACCCACCTTGCATCAGTTGAGGGTCACCCTTTGCTTGGCCATGTCAGGGTGGTGGTGGGTGTTGCAGGCAGAGATTCTGGGAACCCATCTTAAAGTTTGGGGCAGAGCTCAAGAGTCATTAAGACTGTCCTCGATGTGCCAAACCACAGATCTCTGGCTATTTGGAACATGAAAATTAGAACAAGGAGGAGGAGGAGGGAGATATCCTTTAATAGTGACTGAGAAAGAATAATGCATCTTAATCTTTAGACAAAGTCACCACAGGACTCCAGGATTTCTTCCTGTGTAATGGGGTTTTAGGAAGCTAACTTTTCTGTATTGGCAAAAATGCACAGTCTTCTTGACAATGGAGGTATTATGTGTGCATCAAATGTGCACAGAATTCATGGAAAGACATGGGCTATAAATTGAGCAGCTCAAAGTTCCCAGTATTCACATTGATGAAAGGCCCCCGAGAGAAGCCACAATGAAAGTTCAAGCTCTTGCTGCTGCTGCTCTTCTTGTCTTTCTCCTTTGTCCAAATGTCAAGGGAGAAGTGGTAAAACTGCCTTTTATTTCTCTTAGAAGTCCCATATGAAACATTTCATTAACATTCAGGAAGATCTTCAGTAAACTTTGAAGGAAGGTCTGCAAGATTTCAAGGGATCCAGAATGCTTCTTCAAGCTTGACCAAATGTGAGAACTGGAGAATTCCAGACCACGAAATTGGATTAGCAGTGCTTTTCTTTCCCTCAAAAGCTCTGGGAAGCATAGCTCTGTGAAAAGGTGAAAGTTCTCTAGGAGAGAATTCCCAGCACCTGTACAGTAGCTTCCAGAATGCTTTGTTGGAAGCCATGACAATTAAGCTTGTTTCAAACCCAAAAGTCTGAGTTACATAGTCTTTTAGAATAAGATATTTTGGCTTAGTTTTTAGAAGTGATTTACAGAGGTATTTTTTCTTGCTTGAAGTTAGCATCATTGGATGGCCTCAAGTTGTGAGCATTTCTTTATGAACTGGGGGCCTCTATAATATGCCTTTAAGATTCCTTGCTTGTGGCAGCAGAAAGCTGTATATCTCTCCTCTTCCTCCAAGAGATCATCATGGGGGTCCCTTGTCTGAGAATGAGTTTGATGGACGACTTTGGGGTTTTAGGTTCACCAACAGATGTATCCAAGGTGCAAGCCACAATGCCTTCTAACATCCATTATGTTTAATATGGAATTAAATGGTCTTAAATAAAAAGTTTAATTTGCAAAACCTGAGTATGAACTGTGTTAGGGAACAGGGTAGAAGTCTAGGTATATATTGAACAATAATAAACATGAAGAATAACTGCTTGGGGTTTTTTTTGTTTGTTTGTTTTAATGTAGACTCTTCTCGATATTGCAGAGGTGAGTATTGCACATCTCCTAATCCAGGGGTGACAAACATAAGGCCTGGGAGATAGAACTGGCCCATCGAAGGCTCTTATGTAGCCCGCAAGGTGCAAGGGAGGGGAAAGGAGCCTGCTCGGGGGGGGGGGAGCCACTCCAATTGTGGCTTCAGCATGGCAGGACAACCTCCTTTGCAGCAGTCAAGCAGAACTCCTTCACTTCAGGGACAGCCTCACTGGTAAGCTGGGGGCCATTGCAGCTGCATTCACCCCTCTCCCCTCAACCTGCACCTCCAGGGCTGCTGTCCTGGATGGCTGCAGGGATCAGCATTTTCACATGGAGGATGCAAACAATCCTCTGTTGGGGCCTGCTGGCAGCCACCTCCACCACCATATTCATGCCCCCCAAGTGGCAGCGGTGCTTTGGCCCATAGCCAGGCATTCTTTGGCCCAGTGCTTTGGCCCATGGCTGGGCATTCTTTGGCCCAGTGCTTTGGCCCATGGCCGGGCATTCTTTGGCCCAGTG
>NW_015167234.1:38873-42115 GCF_001447785.1 Gekko japonicus
TCAATGAATCAATGAAGGTACATCTTGATGTATGTATAAAATGTAATGAATTCATAGAGATAGTGGCTTGGTATGTTGTTTTGGATTAATTGTAAAAATGTATTTTATTAGGAATTTTGATGTTGGAAGAAGTTCTTACAAAACAAAAGATTGAATCCGGAGAATTTCGTCACATCATCTGTAACAACACAAAACATTTGCGGAATTACTGCAATTTTGTACGTTTGTATTGACTTATCACTTATAGTCTCTCAAATAATTATTATTACATGTTTGCACACTTTACAGTTTTGTTTGTTCATCTCTAACTGACACAAGGAAGCTGTTCATTCAGGTCAAATGACCATCTGCTTTTCCATTAAGATCATATATTTCAAGTAACCTTGTTAATTGTAGTTGATTAAAAGTGCAATTACACAACCGATCAAGTTACTGATTACTTAAAATATTATTTGTTGTCATCTGTCAGTTTTACTCTCTCATGGATCACTGCCTTGTTGTGGTGAGGGGGCTTGCGTGGTTCGATGAGGCTGTGGGCTATGCCATGGAGGGCCACCCAAGGATGGACAGGCCACAGCAGAGAACTCAGACCAAGTGTGATCCACTGGAGAAGGAAATGGCAACCCATTCCAGTATCTTTGCCAAGAAAACCCCATGGACCATAACAAAAGGCTAAAAGATATGACACCGGAAGATGAGCCCCTCAGGTCGGAAGGTGTCCAATATGCTACTGGTTGACAAGCAGAGGGCAAGTACAAGTAACCCCAGAAAGAGTGAAGCGACTGGGCCAAAGCCGAAAGGACGCTCAATTGTGGACGTGTCTGATGGTGAAAGGAAAGTCTGATGCTGCAAAGAACAATACTACATAGGAAGTATTGCAAGAAGTGACAGGCATGGAGAGAGGAAGAGAGCAAGAAACAGGCTGGTATAAAGGAGGAGGTGATGGACTGAGAGAAGTAGGGGAGAGGAGACAAAGCAAAGGTGGAAGATGGGAGAGCCTTGAGGAGTGGGGAAGAAAAGGGGGAGTTGTCGAGAAGTGGAGAGGAAGATTAATGGAGAAGGGGTGGGAGAAAAAGAGAGAAAGGGTAGGTTGACAGAGAAAGGGGAAATACAGAGGGTGTGGGTTGACAGGTAATGGGAGGTGGATGCTGATGGAGAATGGTGGAGGCAAAAGAGAGGGGGGGAGATTGACAGAGAAGGAGATGGGAAGAAAGAGAAGTGTGGAAGATTGACAGAAGAGAAGGGGTGAGAACGAGATGGAAATTGTTAGAGAAGGGAGAGATGGAAGGAAGAAAGGGGGGATGGGATGCACCCTCCCCGTAAGTTTCTCGCAGGAACCCACTTGTCAGATTCTTTCTTATCTGAAGAAGAATTTGGGATTCCTTGCAATCTGTCATCCTTTTCTTCCAAGCTCACTGAAGATCTTAATTAAATGTTAATGAAACATGGCACTTTTAAAAGATAAAAAGATAGCCTTACCTCCTGCCCCTTGAACTTTGGGCAAAGGAGAAAGACAAGAAGAATGGTAGCAGGAACCTGAAGTTTCATCTTGGCTTCCTTCGGGTGCCTTTCAAATGTGAAGTCACTGATATGAAGACTGGGGTCCACCAGCTACTGTATTTATACCATGAGACTGCCCATAAATTCGGTGTTCATTTGGCCCACACACAGAATACCTTCATTGTCAAGAAGGCAGACCGCTTTGACAACACGGAAAGGTTAACTTCTCAGAACAGTAGAAACACACAAAATCCTTGAATTTAGTGCCAACTTCAATGTAGAAACTATGGGGCATTATTCTGTTGAGGAACAGATTAGTTTATGGTTTTACATCTGCTACACATGCAACAAATGGACTGTGCACACATCTGTATACCATGAGCCTAGAGAAAGCTGTTTGCATCACCTACTTTGAGAGAGAGATTTCACATAGGGAACGCTTGCCTGCATTTTATGTTAATGTAGCTTGCACACATTCAGCGCAGGGCATTATGGGAAAGAGAATCACATGTTCGCCATTGTGGGCAGAACAACAACCCAGAAGGAGAAATTCCACCATTACTAAAGAGACGAGATGTCAAGGGACTTGATCTGCATCTGAATTGCAGTTTCCTGTTTACAATGCCTTGGCAGCCTGGTAAAGCCAAGATTCATCTCCACAACAAAGGGATGTCCTGAAGCTGAGATTCCACACATGGCCAGCTGGTACTCCATGAGATAGAGGGTTGTATTTCAAATACTAGCCCAACCCATAGGAGTGCCTGCCCCTTTTTACATGCACCAATAGGGAGGTCATGGGATGGACTTGTAAGTAGGTGGAATTACAGTTTGGCAAAGGTGCCACCCACCTGGAGATTCAACTATATAATGCAAGGACCATGCTTTAAGGGCTGGGCTACCCACATTCTACCATCAACGCGAGACCATGCTGCAGGTATTTTGGCTGGCCACATTCTACTACCTCCCCCTCTTTCCTGCTTTAAAACTCTTTGTCTTTACTGGATCTCTTTGGGATGTGCAGCCAAAGAGATCCACCCACACTAGCTGGCTAGTTCTTGCAGTGTGAATTAATAACTACCCCTAGGAACCTTTCCCTTATCTCCCTATTTCTACATTCCAACAGACAAGACTTCTAGAAACAGGCAAGTATGATCCGAAATATACACCTACCTACCTCCAAGTAAATAAGAAACTATCTTAATATTATTTCTGTAATTCTAAAGGAACTTGAGTGTATGTGAAATGAGAGACTGATGTTTTTGTCTGTGTGATATTGAAATTGCTTAGTAAAAAGAATATTTGTTTTGGAAAAACACCCGTGTGGTCTCCATTACTGGAACTCTGGGTTCAGACACGAACTTGGTATAGCTGGCCAGGATTCACATTAAAATATATTTAGCCATCTGCTGTAGATAAAGCGTTTGGCGTAACAATTCATACTACTACTACTACTACAATGATGATGACTACTACGCAATCTCCCTCTGCATCCTTGTTCTAACTTTCTTTTTGCCACACATCAGGAGATCTGGGGTTTGGCACACCCAGAGATTCAGGGGCTCTAGACAAAAGTTCAGGATGGGGGCCCATACTCCCTGTCATCACCACTACCCCTCCATCAGGGCCAAGCCAGTATAATCCTTACTTCATGCAAGTTGATTGGCAGCCATTGGTGCCATCAGAAGCCAGCTGTCAGACCTCCATGTGGGGCAGGTGCAAGTGGTTCTAGGATCCTGCTCTTC
>NW_015167235.1:0-3613 GCF_001447785.1 Gekko japonicus
CTTCAGACCATCTTCTTCTGGATTGTTCTAGTTATCTACCTCATCAACTTGCTGGGGAATGGCCTGATGGTTATCCTGATCATTACTGACTCCCATCTGCATACGCCCATGTACTTTTTCCTCAGCAACCTCTCCTTCCTAGACATTTGCTACACCAGCAGCAGCGTCCCCCAGGCCTTGGTTACCTGCACAACAGAGAGAACTACCATTTCCTTCATGGGCTGCATGGCCCAGATATACATGTGCTTGTATCTAGGCACCACGGAGTGTCTCCTCCTCGCTGTCATGGCATATGACCGCTTTGTGGCCATATGCAGCCCCTTACATTACACCGTGATCATGAGGTGGAGAGTTTGTGTCCAAATGGCCATTGGAACTTGGGGCACTGGCTTTATCCTGACCCTCATCTTTACGGTCACAGGCCCTAAACGGTTCTGTGGCTCTAATGTCATCAATCATTTCACATGTGAGGCCCAAACAGTTGGCAAGCTGGTCTGTGGAGACACCCACTTCAGTGATATCGTATCTTTTATCAGTGGTGTACTGGCCCTTATTGTACCATTCACTTTTATCTTGGTGACATATTTGCGAATCGGCTTGGCAGTTTGGCAGATTCGTTCTGACCAGGGCTGGAGCAAGGCTCTTTCTACCTGTAGCTCTCACCTTGCTGTTGTTGGCATCTTCTATGGTTCAGCCATGTCCATGTACCTTCAGCCAAAATCCAAGTATACCTCCGACAAGGACAAGATGGTCTCCGTTTTCTATGGAGCTGTGACTCCCATGCTCAACCCTCTGATATATAGCTTGAGGAACAAAGATGTGAAACGGGCACTTCAGAAATTATTTGGAGGAAAAGGATTCAGATATTAAATGGACTTCTTCACCGTGTGCCACCTGCTGTCTCCCTGTTTTCATTTGTTTATGATTTAACTTCATTTTTCATCCTGGGCACTGCTAAAATACTGATTGATGCAATTCCTCACTTTTCAAAATTTGTTTGTATGAGTTGTTTTCCTGTTGAAGGGAGAAGCGGGATATTTGTTGTTGGTGGTATTCTTCTTGTTGATATCAGTGTACTCTGGCGACTAACTTGTCAGCTCAATCTTCGGAGACCCAGGTTCAAATCAGCTGCCATGATATCGCTGTTTTATTTTAGGGTCAGTCACCTTCTCCCTGGCTAATCTGCTTCCCAGAACTGTCGTGGGAATAAAGTGAAGGAACAAATTAAGTTGGCCACCCTGAGCCCTTAGCAGTGTGGAGGCAGTGTGGAGGCAGTGTGGTCTGCCCATTAAGGGCTGTAATCTGGAGAATTTCATTTGATTCCTGCCCCTCCACATGAAGCTCTGCATTTGGGTCTGGACCAAAACTGATTATTGTAAGTGAAAAAAACACATTGGCCCCGGTCACACAGAGCATTAGCCACGCTAGAGAGATGAAAGATAGGCGGATTTTCCAGGAGTGATCACAGCGCCACATCTGGGAAGCGTAGAGCTCCCGTGGCTCACCCGAGGCTTCCCGCCGAAGATGCGGGGTAAAAAACTAGTACCTCCGAGGTACTAGTTTCCGGAAACCGCGGGGCAAGGGCGGGCGTCTGATCGTGTTTCCGGTGGCATCCGGCGCGCACCCATGTCCCCTCGCAAAAAGGTTTTTTTTCCCCCAAGTCTCCATGGGATGCGCACAAGCACCCAACGGAGCATGCACATATTTCAGTTTTTTAAAAAAACACAACCCCATTTGCCGCGCTGCTCCACTTCTTTGCCGCGTCGTGTGATCGGCACCTCCCCCCTAATCACAGGAGCTCGACGGGACCTCAACCCGACGCCTGATCGCACAGTCGCACGTTATTTTGCTCCAGGGCAAACAGCCATGCCTCCCCCCGCATTTTCCTGCCTGTGTGGCCGAGGCCATTATTTACCTAGTAATTCTCCTCCCCAACCCAATAGGCCTTGTCAAGAGATACAGAAGCTTGTTTGATGAGACTAACACACAAGTGCTTTTGTCAGCACTATGGAACTGGTCAACTGGCCTGGACAAAAACCCTCTAATAGAGGCTTGATGGAATGTTATTTACCCGGTGGCGTAATTTACCTCTATGACATGAAAAGCTTCAGCTGCCCATTTCAATACATTAAGCCGCTTTTAAAGAACAGTCTTTTCTTCCGGCCAGTTGGCAAACCTGCTGGAATTCTGCCTGCACTGATCTGGGAACTTTTGTCTCTCAAAATTGACCCTTCTCCAGGTCATTCTTTGACCCTTCATCTTCAGTGGTCCTTCTTCTGGAGATGGTCAGCATTTCCGTGAACCCTGGTCCTGAACCCAAAATGACCTGTGAACAGCTGAGCAAACTATAAGTTTTAGATCATGTTTAAACAGACTATAATTGCCATTTTTTAATTCCAGAACATTTGGTGCCTGCGTGGACCAAACAAAGAATCCAGAGGAAGTCCCATGTAAGAGTTCAGGGTACATCCAGGCAAAAGTCCAGGAAAGTTCCCAAGAAAGAGTCCAGGGGAAGTCTTAGAAAAGAGTGTAGGGGAGGTCCCAGAGTAGAAGTGCACAAACATTTCCACAGCCACATCATGAGGTTAATCTCCCTCTACACTGCATGCCGCTTTCACTTTCTTTGTTCATCAGGTTTTATGGTACCTTCTGCATAGATTTATGGCCGTTCAGGGATGACTTCGCAGTCATTACGGCTTTGCTGCAGGGTATCTGAATGTGGTTTTGAGTGGCACCTTTTACTTCCTCCGCTTCCAATTCCAAGGGAACAATAAGCAGACAACTTGACACGGCTTCATTGATCTCCATCAGTTCCCCCATTCCTATTTTCTCCTCTGTATTTATCACCTCACCATGAATTACTTGGCTCAGGCTGCTAATCTCCACTGAGGCAAGTACTGACACAGGAAAATCTGCATACCAATGATCCAAGGCAATGCAATGAAAAAAAGATATTCCGAGGCAAGGGGGAACCAGGTCAAGTGCTGATAAAATGTGGAGCAAATGCCAGATGCAGAATGGACCAAGGGTTCTCTGTTTCTTCTGCGACTAAGGATGAGGAAACATCCTATTTCATTTTTTCTTGCATTCATTGACACCTTAGTCCATGGTTTGGATTCTCCTTTTTATGCTATCAGTTTCATGAATTTGTTTGTATTATGAAGGAGGTTGTATTTTTTAAAATATTCAATAAACTATTAAAATACAGCATACATCATTCATGTTTGAGATTCCTCCCTGCGTTCCTGGCCTTTCACTCATGCAACCACATACATACAGGGGAAGCACTGAAGTAATCGGAAAACTCTGCCCTTTGTACATGCTCAGAAGAGGCCTTTATTAGTGCTGCCAAAGCCACTGGTAACAAGGAAGGCTGGATTTATTCTGGGATGGTGGCATAGAAGAGGAACATACTTGCGTACATGCAAACATGCCTACATGCATGCAAACACATATAGACCCAAAAAGAGTCTACGACAAACAGGGGTGATGGCAGGCTGCCAAAGTAGAATAGACGGCTGAGAGGTGATATGATAACCATCTTCAAGTACTTGAAGGGCTGTCATAGAGAGGATGGTATGAAGTTGTTTTCTGTTGCCCCAGAAGGTCGGAC
>NW_015167235.1:3864-5319 GCF_001447785.1 Gekko japonicus
CGCCTAGGGAAATGCTGATTGCCACTTTGTGTTCAGCAGCAATTTTTCCCCAGGTAAGTTTGGCCAGGGATCCTGGAAGGTTTTTTTGTCCATCTTCTGGGCATGGAACGGGGGTCACTGGGGTTGTGGAGAGGGAAGTATTCGTGAATTTTCTGCATTGTGCAGGGGGTTGAACTTCATGACCCTGGAGGTCCCTATGATTTGATGATTCTATTATTCTAATTCCAAATCCTGCCTAATGGCAGAATCAATTAGTGTTTATGGGTGACTTTCTGACCCAACTTCCAGGCAGAGTTGCATGCAGGGAGAATATCTCACTGGAGGTGGGCAGAAAACCTTTGCAGTAACCAGTACAAATTACTTTTTTAATGTTGTCTTTTTGAATTGTAAGCTGCCTCAAGCAGGATGTGGATAAGACAGCACAGAAATACTTTATATAAATATATATTAAAGGGACAGGACATGCACGGACAATACAAGCACAATCTGTTTCGATCAGCAATAATAATAGGGAGATCTTTAATTTATCTAAGAAGTTTTGATCACTGTACAGGGCAGAGTTTATTTCCTTTTTCATGTATTTCCTGCTTTTCTCTGGGGACCCAAAGTGGCTTACATCATTCTCCTCCTCACAACAACCCTATGAGGTAGGTTAGGCTGAGAGAGCACAATCAGCCCAACATCACCCAGTGAGCTCCCATGTCAGAGTGGGGATTCGAACCTGTATGTCCCAAATCCCAGTCCAACACTCTAACCACTACACCACACTGTTGAAATGTAATCTGGCCATTTGAGCACAGGAGAGAAATGAGGCAAGTTGCCTGTTGACAAGCCACGGTCAGCCAAAGTACATCCACCTGGTCTTATTTATTTATTCCCCTCTTCCTGCAGCTATTTAGCCTAAGGATGGGGCCAGAGGCATGGCTAAAGACCTTTTGCTTGTTAGCTTGTGAGAATCAGACTTAAAACAGTTCAGATTAAACTTGGACATTTCCCCTCTTTTCCTCTATGCTGTCGTGCATCCCTCCAGAGAGAAGGGTGGTCTGAGAATGCTTCAATACAGCAGTTGAGTTCTCTTGTGCGCTGTGGGTTTTGTCTCTGTTGCCACCATTTTCCTATTAGGTTCATCGAGTCCCTGGAGCTCGAGGACGATCCGACGGGATGCAGCCAGGCACTCACAATTCCCTGAACTGAAGAGTTTCTTTAAACAGAAAGATGGATCACTAGGAAGCAACTAAGAGGTTTTCACCGCCACACACTGAGACTGATGATTCTGAAATAGCTTGAAGATGAGTTCTTCTCTTAAAATCTTCCAGCCAAACTCAGTTCTGTGGAGGGGGCTTGCATTCCCCCACTCCCTCATTTTTTCACCCTGAGGACACTCTTCTTTTCCGATGCGGTTCTGAAGTAGAAACGGAACATAGCATCGGGGGGGGGGGGGGGTTAGGTTAGGGG
>NW_015167235.1:6159-24246 GCF_001447785.1 Gekko japonicus
TTCCTGCCTGCCTGGCAGTCCCCTTCCTGTCCAGTCTTTTCCCCCCTGGAGGTTTTTGCTTCTTTCCCCCGGGGGGGGGGGGCGTGAGGAAGGCGACTTAATTCTTTCCAGGTCTCGCCTGGAGGTTGGCAACCCCATAATTTGTGGGCACGTGATGAGGGGGGCAGAAGGTAGCCCTGCCTAGGGCACAAACAAACCTCAGGCCGGCCCTGCCAGTTTGAAATGATAGCCAAAGAGAAATCGATCTATTCAGAGTGGGAGAGGAATGTTGGAGATGGATATGGTAGGATTAACATAAAAGCAGATAAAATCAAGGAAGAGACAGGATAAAAACATAACAAAGCAGAAATAATTAGCATCTGTAAACGCCAGATTGTGATAGTACCTGCCCGTCCAGATGTTAGTTTGTTGTGCCTGTTATGTTTCACCCTGCACCTTGTTTGATTTCCTCTGATTTTATGTTACTCCTGCTCTCCTTTCTGCAACAATTAGGAGTGGTCCCCTCATCCACCCTCAATGGACTGATTTCCCTTTGCTTGGTTATTGCTTCTAACTGACCTCCCCTGTCTGTTGCTTGTAACTTATAGCATAAATATGTGTCTCCTGTGGATGTACCAGCCATGTATTTGATAAAATGAGTTCTGACCCCCTAAAGCTTTATCTGGAAGAAATATTGTTAGTCAACAAGACGCCACTGGACTTCTGCTTATCTGAGCTGAAGTCCCTGTTAGCCCTGTGCATCAAATCATGAGGTCACAAAACAAGGCTGGATGTCTGAGAGATTAATGGTTTGAAGACCAAAGAAAGAGGGGTAGCATTTTCTTCTACTCAGTCTTCTTAGGAAGACCAAATTCTCTTCTTGTACAATGGGGTCAAGAAACCATGAACAGGGAGAGCTTGAAAAGTTTGATTGTGCATTATGTTCATATAGCTGCTTCAATTATCATCAAGCCCATATTACAGTGGTTTATTAAAATGATCACCCTTACCTGGATAGTCCAAGCTGCCTAGATCTCATCAGATCTCAGAACTTAAGCAAGGTCAACCCTGGATAGAATTTGGATGGGAGACCACCAATGAAACCCTGGTTGTTATGCAGAGGCAGGCCATGGGAAATGACCTCTGTTTGTTTTGTGGATTGAAAATGCTTCATGGATGGAGTAAGTCAGCTGTAACTTGGTGGCTCTTTCTACACCACAAAAATGATTATCACTCCATCAACTCTGTAATTATTTATGTCTATGTTATGGAAGGAGCTGCGGTGGCTCAAGTGGTTAAGACGCTGAACTGCAGGCTGTGGAAGGTCAGTAGTTCAGCAGTTCGAGACCCGGGTGCCACATGACGGGGTGAGCTCCCATCTCTAGTTCCAGCTCCTTCCAACCTAGCAGTTCGAAAGCAAGAAATTGCAAGTAGATAAATAGGTACCACTTCGGTGGGAAGGTAACAGCGTTCCGTGCGCCTTGGTGTTTAGTCATGCCGGCCACATGACCACGGAAACGTCTTCGGACAGCGCTGGCTCTTCGGCTTGGAAACGGAGATGAGCACTGCAACCCTAGAGTCAGATTCGACTGGCTTTCGAGCAAGGGAACCTTTACCCTTTATGCTATGGAGAGTTAGATGGAGCATCAGACTGCAACTGAGCATGCAAGCAAGAAGCTACTGTTTAAGTCTGCAAAGTTTATTCAAGTCAAAGTCAGGTTTATTTTAGTTGTTGGTCTGCAAGAATACAGAGAATTTAGGATACGGAGGGTGAGAAAGAAAATTTAATTTAAAATTTAAACAAAGAACTCAGTACGTGCATTCTGAAATACCATTCAAAAACGTCCGGCAGTACATACACAATATGATGTCAAAAGATTTGTGAAACCTTTCCCCATCCTACTATAATTAAGAGTTACGTTATATCATGTGCAACCTGGAAACGATGGAAGTAGTTGTTGAGAGAGAACAATAAGTTAGTTAAGCAATATGGGGAGGGAGGGAGGGAGGGAGATGTATAGGAATAGGTTTGATAAATATTAGATATTCAATTGCATAAGCACTCTTTCAGGATTTTCAGTGATTTCACAGAATTTATATTGGTTTCTTTGTCCATCAGAGTTTGAATTTAACTTTCTTTTTCACCCTCTATATAATTTATTCCAGGAATTCTGGCATGCCTGCAACTAAGAGAAGTCTGAATGTTACCTTAATAACATTTGAAAAGCTAAACAAGGAAAGAAACAAGGAAACTCGGGTCTTTCCTTTTACAGCTTTATTCTTCTTGTAACTTGGTCTGGCACAAGGTAGACGTATGACTGTTAACCAGTGAGAGTTCTGTTTGTTCTTCAACTACCCACTTTCTGCAACTGACAGCCTAGACATTAAAGCAGTCTCCTCATGCAATTCCATGCCCAGTGGAGAAGATGCAAAGCAGATGATGAACAACAACAGTGAAACAGTGGTGACTGAGTTCATTTTGCTTGGTCTCTCGGACCATCCTGTGGCTCAGACCATCTTCTTCTGGATTGTTCTGGCAGTCTACCTCATCAACTTGCTGGGGAATGGCCTGATGGTTATCCTGATCATTACCAGCTCTCACCTCCATACCCCCATGTACTTCTTTCTCAGCAACCTCTCCTTCTTGGACATTTGCTACACCAGCAGCAGTGTCCCCCAGGCCTTGGTTACCTCCATCACAGAGAGAACTACCATTTCCTACATGGGCTGCATGGCCCAGATACACATAAGCCTGTACCTAGGTACCACAGAGTGTGTTCTCCTCGCTGTCATGGCATATGACCGCTTTGTGGCCATATGCAGCCCCTTACACTACACCGTGATCATGAGCTGGAGAGTTTGTGTCCAAATGGCCATTGGAACTTGGGGCACTGGCTTTATCCTGACCCTCATCCCGACAGTCACAGGCCCTAAACGGTTCTGTGGCTCTAATGTCATCAACCATTTCAGTTGCGAGGCCCAAACAGTTGGCAAGCTGATCTGTGGAGACACCCACTTAAACAATGTTGTTTCTTTTGCCAATAGCATACTGGTCCTTATTGTACCATTCGCTTTTATCTTGGTGACATATTTGCGAATCGGCCTGGCGGTCTGGCAGATCCGTTCTGACCAGGGCTGGAGCAAGGCTCTCTCTACCTGTAGCTCTCACCTAGCTGTTGTTGGCATCTTCTATGGTTCAGCCATGGCCATGTACCTTCAACCAAAATCCAAGTATACCTCTGACAGTGACAAGATGTTCTCTGTTTTCTATGGAGTTGTGACTCCCATGCTCAACCCCCTGATATATAGTTTGAGGAACAAGGATGTGAAACGGGCACTGCAGAAACTCTTTGGGGGGAAAGGATCCAGATATTGAATGGGCTTCCTCACCATCTGCCACCTTCTCTCTATCAGTCTTCATTTGTTAATCATTTTCCTTCATTTTTCATACTGGACACTCATAAGTGCTGACTGATGCAATCCTCCCTTTTTAAAATTTGTTTGTATGAGTTGGTTTTCTATTGATGGGAGAAGTGGGATATTGTTGGTATTCTTCTTGTTGTTGACATCAGTTTACTCTGGCAACCAACATGTCAGCTAAATCTTTGGCGACCCAGGTTCAAATAAGATGCCATAATATTGCTGTTTTACCTAACCAGCTTCACAGAGCTGTTGTGGGGATAAAGTGCAGGTGGAGCAAATGATGTTGGCCACCTTGTGCTCCTAGCAGTGTGGAGCCAGTGTGGTGTAGCAGTTAAGAGCATCAGGCTCTAATTTGGAGAACCAGGTTCGATTCCCTGCTCCTCCTCTACATGAAGCCTGGTGGGTGACCTTGGGCCAGTCACAGTTCTCTCAAAACTCTCTCAGCCCCACCTGCCTCACAAGGTGCCTGCTGTGGGGACAGGAAGGGAAGGTGACTATCAGCCACTTTGAGACTCCTTATGGTAAAGTGGTGTATGAGAAAGAACTCTTCTTCTTTAACAGAAAGGGCAGGATTGTTTGTTGTTGTCGTCGTTTACTTTTAAAAACACAAAAATGAACAAACTGTGTGTATTTGCGCGTGTACAATAAATTACTAGAATTATACATGAACGATCATCTTTCATGGACACAAACATAAGCATAGACATAGACGTTTACAAACATTTATGTTCATCTGCTTTGTCTATTATAGCTAACTACATTTTATTCCATCTATTACAACTGTCAAACAGAACTTACTTTACTGCATAAGAATTATTTATATATACTCTAAATTTTCACTTCTTTTTATCTTTTCTTCATTTCATTATATCTAACGTTGCATTATCACAAACATATATTGCCTGATTCTCTCTCTTAACTGTTCTGCACTTCTGTCTCAATTTTCAACTATATGTTCAAAAATTACCTTCCATTTTTCTTGAAATTATAAATTTGATCTATTAGGCAAATAATATGTTAGTTTTGCCATTGTTGCAAAGTCAATTAATTTGTTTTTCCAGTCCGTCAATTCTGGACATTTTTTGGCCTTCCATTTAGACTCAGATTTCACCCTTGCCACTGTTAACTTATATTTGAATAACTCACTGAATTCTTGTAATTTGTTTTGTAAAATATTTAATAACATATCTTTTTGATCCATCGCAAACGTAAATGTTAATATCTCTTGTAACTCTTCATGGATTTTTATCCAATATTGTCTAGCTTTATTACATGTCCATCACATATGCTAAAATGTTGCATCTGTATTTTGATATTTCCAACATTTTCCGTTATAACTCTTATTAGTTTTTGCAGTTTCTTTGGGTGTAATGTACCATCTAAAAACATTTTATAGCAATTCTCCCTTAACATTTGGGACTCAGTAAATTTACTTTCTTTAGTCTATAAGTTTTCCTACTAGATCTTTGAAACATTCAAAAATGATCATCTATTTAATCTTTCACTTGTCCTGTTTTTGTTTCGTATTGCAATAGCATTTTATATATTTTTCCTAATAAATGTTTTAAAGTCTCCTGTAATTAGTTGTTCATAGGCCATTTTCTTTCTTAAGCAACCTCCTTCTTTTGCTATTTGTTTTTTATATTTGGGTACCATTTAGTACTATATCAGCCACTGGATGTTTTTTCCTTCATTTTGGACTTCTTGTCAAGATTTAATTTTTGCTTTTTTCATCATTTAAACATAGTTTATTGTCATGACCCCCTGTGGGTCACCACTTTCTGCTGCCACCACCCTGGATTTAGGGTCCCTTAAAAAGCCCAGGGTACCCTCCCCAAATGCCCCATTTTAGGCCAAGAAATATAGGCGTGATGACCAGGCAGAGAACACTTAAACAAATGGTTTAGAATTACAGTACTGGGGCAAGGGAAAAACAAGACATGACTAGGTGCTTTAAAATATATAACTGTTGAATGCGAGACTCGAGGAAGCAGGTGAACAGTGACAACAGCTTTATTCAACAAGTTAGAAGAAATCAGAATGAGACAATCAACAGAGCAACGGGCTCTTTTTTAAACAGTCCAGGCTTGGCAAGCCACGCCCCCATGTCAGATAACATCCAATCAGATATTGTACATAAAGACCAATCAGTTTGCTTCCCTCCAGAACTTCCCTGGTTCTGATAGGTTGGTTTTCAATACCTTACATCAGACTCAAGCTCTATATACAAAGATACATACATTCCATTCCATATATAACAATCCTCCCCCCTAAGACGAGACAGCCCTTGAGCAGAAGTAGTCCTTTAAGTATGCTGGATGCTGCTTAACCCATTGGGGCCATCTTACCATTTCTGTTTGTGGGGGTGGAGAAGGAGCTTTGGGCTCCCTGTTAGCGGGTTCAACCTGATTCCTAATGGGACTGAGTGTCCGTGGCCTGTTTCCATAGTCATGGCTCTGCTCGCCCTCGACTATGCCTGGGGGTTCCATTGCTTGGAAGTCCTCAGCCTGTTCGGAGTCTGGACACTCTACCTGACTGTCCATGTCAGGTACCTCGGCCACCTGGGGAAAGGAATCAGGGACTGAATCAGCCCACTGTTTGCGCAATTGGTCAACATGGTGCTTCATTACCTGACCATCAGTAGTTTGCACTGAGTAACGGCGGGACCCCAAAACACGAGTTACAGTGGCAGGTAACCATTTGTGCCCACTTCCATAGTTTTGTGCATACACAGTTTCTCCCTCGACAAAAACCCATGGCTGGTCCGGAGACTCATTGTGCATGTGATCCAGCAGCATAGTCAAGCGCCGACCTGTAAGCATTTCTGCTGGGCTCCGCCCCGTCACTGAGTGCGGCGTGATGTGCTGGTGGAGGAGGAACGACGCCACCTTTTGGCTCCAGTTCCCCTGCACCAGGTGACTGAGGGCTTCCTTTGTGGTCCGCACCATTCTTTCGGCTTGCCTGTTAGTTGCCGGGTGGAATGGCACGGACGTGCTGTGCTGTATCAAGTTTGCCGCCAAGAAGTGTCCGAGGTGGTAAAACAGGTTCCATTGGGTAGCAAAAATGCAGCACAGCACATTGATTACAGTTAGGGCCGTCATTTTTGAAGTTGGAACCACCTCTAACCATTTCAAGTATGCATCGATAATGATTAAAAATACCTGCCCCTGAAATGGCCCCGCAAAGTCGATGTGGACTCACGACCAGGGCTAGTGACATTTCTCCCATTGCTGTACCGGGGCATGTGGGGGATCAGGCCGGGACAGCTGGCACTCGTGAAACCTCTGCACCCAACTCTCAATGTCCAAGTCTATTTTAGGCCACCAAAAATAACCTCGGGCCAGCCCCTTCCTCTACACTATGCCGGGGTGACATTTGTGCAGCGCTTCCAAAACCTGATTTCTCAGTTTGGGGGGAACCACCACCCTGTTTCCCCACAATAAACAACCTCTGTGTACAGAGAGTTCACATTGCCGTGATGCAAATGGCTTAAACTCGTCAGCGACATGCCCTACCGGCCACCCCCTCCACACCCAGTTGAGCACCCTGGCGATTGTGGAGTCTTTGGCTGAGGCAGTCACAATGTCCAAGGTGTGCACCGGAGGTTTGGTCAGTTCCTCAAGGGCCATTACCTCAAACGCCGGTGCAGGGTCAGAGTCCTGTTCAGGTAGGGGACAGCGGCTGAGAGCATCAGCGTGCCCCATGTTCTTGCCAGGCCGATGCTCCAGAACATAGTCATATGCCGACAAGAACACTGTCCAGTGCAACAGCCTGGCCGACAGTATTTTGGGTGTTTGCCAGTCAGGCGCAAAAATTCCGAGGAGGGCAGATTAGGGGGCCTCTGAGAAAATTTAAAAAATTGAGCAATTACAGAGACATCTAGAAGCCATATGAAATGAGTATTAGAGCATATTCTAAGGTCAGTACTAAGTACTTCAACCCATTGGCTTATGATTCTGTCACTAAAAGAGCCTTATTTTAATAACACTTAAAAAAACTCCATCAATTTTGTTGAAAAATTCACTCATTTAAAAAAAAAAGTCGCTTCAGGGCCTCTCCAGGATTAGGGGCACTGAAGCTTGAGCTTCATTAGTTTCATAGTAGATCCACCCCTGTTCATACCTGCCAAGAATGGCAAGATGGATAGCAGTTGTAAAACACGATCTGGGTATTAACGTGTGTGGGTTCTGCACCCATGAATGACTGAGGGAAGGGGGTTCACCATCCTGCTTGGGAGCGACCTCTTAAACTCCAGATTGGGTAAGAGACTTTAAACCAGCTAGCATGGAAATCGTTAAGGCTGAAATGTTAGGAATCAGATTCCCATGTGTGGAGCGGAAGTGAGTCAGGATTGGCATTTGCTCCATAGGCATCCAAGGATGGAGGTGGAGGCAAACTTCTGTTTTGTTAAATTTAGCTTGGTGAGATGATCTTTCCTGTTTCTTTCCTTAGATCTGCATCACTAGTAGGCACGATACTCATTTCCCCTACTCTTATGATCTAGTTTAATATCCCGTAGCTAATAAAGTTTCCCTGTTTAAGAGAGGAGACTGTGTTCCATATTCTTTCCTGTGCTCCTGGCCTTTCACTCACGCAACCACATACATACAGGGGAAGCGATGAAGTAATTGGGAAGCTCTACCCTTTGTATGTGCTCAGAGTTTCCATGTCAGAGTGGGGATTCGAACCTGTATCTCTCAAATCCCAGTCCAACACCCTAACAATGACACCATACCATTGAATTCTAATCTGGGCATTTGCGCACAGGAGAGAAATGAGGCCAGTCATCTGGTGACAAGCTATACTTAGCCAAGGTACATCTGTCTAGTCTAATTTTTTCCCTCTTCTTTCTGCAGCTTTTTGGCCTAAGGATGGGGCCAGAGGTATAGCTAAAGACCTTTTGCTTGTTAGCTTGTGAGAATCAGATCTGAACCAGTTCAAATTAAATTTGGATGTTTTCCCTTTTTTCCCTCTATGCTATCGTGCATCCCTCCAGAGAGAAAAGTGGCCTGAGAATGCTTCTAAATATCAGTTGAGTTCTCTTGTGTGCTGTGGGTTTTGTCTCTGTTGCCACCATTTTCCTATTAGGTTCATCTGGTCCCTGGAGCTTGAGGACGAACTGATGGGACGCAGCTAGACACTCACAATTCCCTGAACGACAGAGTTCCTTTAAACAGAAAGCTGAATCACTAGGAAGAAACTAGCAGGTTTTCATCACCACAAACTGAGACTGCTTATTCTGAAATAGCTTGAAGATGAGTTCTCCTCCTAAAATCTTCCAGCTGAGCTCAGTTCTGTGGAGAGGGCTTCCCCCACTCCCTCATTTTTTCACCCTGAGGACACTCTTCAGATGCTGTTCTGAAGTAGAAATAGAATTTAGCATCTGAAGAACTATAAATTCAAGTTTCTCTACCTGGTAACAAGCTTCAAGGAGTTCAAAACATTCTCCTTCCTCCAACCCAGGTGAGTGTTTATACTAAAGGCCTTGCTTACTCCTAACACAGGGAGGGTGAAGGAGATCTTTGTGGAAGCCATTTTCAGAAGTCCAGTCCCCATCTGCTTCCCATGACTCTGCCTTACACTGAATTAGACCATCAGTCCATCAAGGTCAGTATAGTCTATTTGGAGTAGCAGTGGATCCCTGAGGTCTCAAGTATAAGTTTTTCACATCAACACTATCTCATCCTCTTAACTGGAGATGCTGGGGATTGAAACTAATACCTCCTGCATGCCAAGCGGAGGCCCTACCACTGAGCCACGGCCCCTCCCTGAGGATAAACACTCATGCGCATAACCGCATATCTCCAGATTATAAAAAAAGAACGACGTCCTGCATGCCTAGCGGATACCCTACCGCTGAGCCACGGCCCCTCCCTGAGGATAAACACTCATGCGCATAACCGCATATCTCCAGATTATAAAAAAAGAACGACGCGCCTTACAGCCGTGCCTCCAGGCCAACAGTGTGAATGCTCCCTTGCGCCTCCTCCCAATATGCTCCCGCATCAGTTGCTGCAGTGTGAACGGGAAAACCCGGAACAGTTTGTTCTGGGTCTTTTTTGCCACGGCTCCCTCCCGCTTCAAACTGCCTGTCTGAACTGAACCTGAGAATGTTGTATTAGAAGCTGGGAGGCCTAGGTTCAAATCACCACTCTGTCATGAAGTTCACAAGGTGACCTGAGGCCAGTCACATTTTTCTCAACCTAAATTACCTCACAGGGATCTTGTGAGGAGATAATGAGAACTATGTATGCCCCTCTTAAGTGGGGAGATATAAAAATATAACTGATTGATAGAGTCACACTGCAAATCCAGATCTACACCCTTCTAAATCCAAAGGCTTAGTAGGGTCTAACTGTGCTTAGAATGGCATTATAACCAAGCCATCCCATCCCAAGTCCACTGGCTTCGATGGAAAAGTGTAGCTTTGCGATTCTATGCAGACTTTCTCCAGTCTAAATCCACAGGAGTCAATAGGCCCCATGTGGATTAACTCTGTATAGCACTGTACAGCCAGTGCTATAAACAGTGAGAGCAGTCACTATACCCAGTTCTGATATTCTTTTGAAACCAAGAATTTAGAAATTCTCTCTTAAAGAGAATGGATTGATTGATGGTTAATGAAAACGTCAGAAGGACTGATCAGGCATTTCACCGTTTGCATATAATTAGGTCTTGTTTCATTAGTGACAAATGATAAGTTACATTAGAGCAGCTCCCTTTCTTTTTCAAGACACAGAATTGCTCTTGTAAAATTCTATTCATGGCTGCAATCATTTAGTCTAACTAACGGATGCAGCCGGCTCCCGGAGCAATCTTTGCGCTCGTAGCTAATATCCAGTACTCATGGATATTTCCAGACACAGAAACAATGCACAGGAGTTAAGTGCACAAAACGTAGTCTGAGAGTGATATGCTGGTTTTACTTCAGAAGGATGCTGAAAAGAATACCGGTAAGAAGGAGTGAGTCAGAAATCATTTCAGTGACATATGTTCTGAGCTTCCCATAGGCACTCAGGCAATATTAATGCAAGGCCTCATAACATCAGCTATACAGTCTTGGACATATGCATTTGGTCCTCTCCTATAAATGTATCATGCATCAACAGTGTCCTTTGGCTCTCTACAAACAGGACAGTTGCAACAGAAAATAATACATGCCCATGGATCTGACATTAAAAATTACCATATCTGGAGAAATGGGGGGGGGGGCATTTGAATCTTCCCGGGTGTCCTGTTGTTGATCTACTACTCTCCTATGAAAGGAAATGCAAAGGGAGAATCTGACACAAGAGTGCTGAATGAGGTTCCTTCATCTCTTCCCCGGCCTTGAACAAGAGCTTGGGTGTTCTCACTCTAGGAGGAAGGTTCTAATACCTGAGCTAGTGTGAACTGATAACCAAAGAGAAATCAATCTATTCAGAGTGGGTGAAGAATGTTGGAGACGAACAGAGTAGGATTAACATAAAATCAGATAACATCAAGGAAGACACAGGATATAACATAACAGGCAGAATTAACTAGCATCTGTAAAAGACCAGACTGTGATAATACCTACCCTCCCAGGTGTCAAGTTTGTTGTGCTTGTCATGTTTCACCTTGCGCCTTTTTTTATTTCATCTGATTTTATGTTACTTCTGCTCTGCCTGTCTTCAACAATTAGCAGTGGTCCTCATTAGCCTTTTCTTCTACTCAGTCTTCTTAGGAAGAGCAAATTCTCTCCTTGTACAATGGGCTCAACTAACCATGAACAGGGAGCACTTGAAAAGTTTGATTGTGCATTATGTATGTATAGATCATGTGTCTGTTTCAATTATCATCAAGCCCATATAACTGGTTTATGAAAAAGATTGCCCTGACTTGGATAGTCCAAGCTGCCCAGATCTCATCAGATCTCTGACGCTAAAGCAGAGTCAACTCTGGGTAGAATTTGAATGGGAGACCACCAATGAACCCCTGACCCCTGAACCCCAGTTGTTATGCAGAGGCAGGCCATGGGAAATGACCTCTGTTTGTTTTGTGACTTGAAAACTCTATGTGGTTGGCATAAGTGGTTCACTGTGACTTGGTGGCACTTTTTACAGCATGAAACTGATTATCACTCCATAAACTCTGTAATTACTTATGTCTATGTTATGCAGAGTTAGCTAGAGCATCAGACAGCACCTGAGCATGTAAGAAGGAACTGTTTGAGTTTGCAAAGTCAAGTTTATTTCAATTGTTGCCATGCAAGAATACAGAAATTTCTTTATACGGAGGGTAAGAAAGAAAAATTAGTTCAAACTTTGCAGCGCAAAGAACCCAATATGCATTATGTAATATCATTCAAAAACATCCAAGAATACATACACACAATATGATATCAAAAGATTTATGAAACCTTTCCCCATCCTACCATAATTAATAGTTACATTATATCATCTGCAACCTGGAAATCACAGAGGTATTGGTGGGAGAGAACAATAAGTAAGTTAAGCAATGTGGGGAGGGAGCGAGGGAAATATATAGGGATAGGTTTGATAAATATTAGATATTCAGTCGTATAATTCAGGTTTTTCAATGATTTCACAGAATTTATATTAGTTTCTTTGTCTCCATATCATATATTGTATATCATATATAATCTATATCATATATTCCAGCTATTCAGGCATGCCTATGACTAAGAGAAGTCTTACTTTAATAAAATTTGAAAACCTGAACAAGTAAAGAGACAAGCAAACTCACATATTTCCTTTGTAACTTTAGGCTGTGATCAGACATGCAGTTTGAGCCATTGCTGTTGCTGTTCCCTTACAGATTTAAAATGTACAATCAGACAGCAAGATCTGTCTGTCGTGCCCCAGATGTCTGCATCCCATTCCTCCCCCCCTTTACTGTGTATTTCTTTGATACCTGTGAAAGTCCAGTCCTGTTGGTCTGAGCTGGTTCTAAAATGGATTTGTCTGATCACTCTAGTGTGCACCCAAGACACCAGGGAGGTCTAACCGGTCTCTCGATTTCCAGCCACCATTTTTTTCACTAGTTAGCGATGTGTGCATAACTGCATATTCACCTCTCCCACAGAGGCTGCTCAAAACTTTGGTTTCTTTATTAAAACTTTCAAAGAAAGCTGCCTCTGTACTTCAGCTGTTTTCTGTGCTTTGGGGGAGGGGTTAATTGAAAAGTTTAGTGATGGAGGGCAGTGAATTGCATATCCCAGCAGGCTCATCAGCACTTGTGTGCATGCTCAAAGGACAAACTTTTTTTAAAAAAATGGCTGACGGCAACACTCCGAGGCTAATGCATCTGATTGACCAAGGATGAGGGGAAAGTGCTTTGAAGAGTGCTGAAAGGGGTGAGTCTGATCAGTATGTTCTATTAGAAGTGGCATAACAGCGGATCGAACTGCATGTCTGACCACAGCCAAATTCTTCTTGTGACTTGGTCTGACACAAGCTAGACTTATGACTGTTAACCAGTGAATGTTCTTTTTGTTCTTCAACTACCCATTTTCTCAAATTGACAGCCTAGACATTAAAGCAGTCTCCTCACGCAATCCCTTGCCCAGTGGAGAAGATGCAAAGCAGATGATGAACAACAACAGTGAAACGGTGGTAACTGAGTTCATTTTGCTTGGCCTCTCAAACCATCCTGTAGCTCAGACCATCTTCTTCTGGATTGTTCTGGTAATCTACCTCATCGGCTTGCTGGGGAATGGCCTGATGATTATACTGATCATTACCAACTGTCACCTCCATACCCCCATGTACTTTTTCCTCAGTAACCTCTCCTTCCTAGACATTTGCTACACCACCACCAGTGCCCCCCAGGCCTTGGTTACCTGCACCACAGAGAGAACTAAGATTTCCTACATGGCCTGCATGGCCCAGGTACACATTGGCCTGTATCTAGGAACCACAGAGTATATCCTCCTCGCTGTCATGGCATATGACCGCTTTGTGGCCATATGCAGCCCCTTACATTACACCGTGATCATGAGGTGGAGAGTTTGTGTCCAAATGGCCATTGGAACTTGGGGCACTGGCTTTATCCTGACCCTCATCTTTACGGTCACAGGCCCTAAACGGTTCTGTGGCTCTGTCATCAACCACTTCACTTGTGAGCCCCAAACAGTTGGCAAGCTGATCTGTGGTGACAATCACTTAAACAATATTGTTTCTTTTATCAACACGGCAGTGCTCCTAATTGTGCCATTTACTTTTATCTTGGTGACATATTTCCGCATTGGCCTGGCAGTTTGGCGGATTCGTTCTGACCAGGGCTGGAGCAAGGCTTTTTCTACCTGTAGCTCTCACCTTGCTGTTATTGCCATCTTCTATGGTTCATCCATGGCCATGTACTTGCAACCAAAATCCAAAAATACCTCTGAGAGAGACAAGATGGTCTCTGTTCTCTATGGAGCTGTGACTCCCATGCTCAACCCCCTGATATATAGTTTGAGGAACAAGGACGTGAAACGGGCACTGCAGAAACTCTTTGGGGGAAAGAGATCCAGATATTAAATGGACTTATTCACCTTCTGCCACCATCTTTCTTCCTTCATTTCTTTAACATTTTACTTCTCTTTCATACTGGACAGGGCTAAAATGCTGACTGATGCCGTCCTGACTTTTTAAAAATTGTTTTCATGACTTGATTTGCTATTGAAGGGGAAAGGGGAATATTTGTTATTGTTGGTATTATTCATGTTGATATCAGTGTGCTCTGGTGACTAACATGTCAGCTAAATCTTTGAAGACCCAGGTTCAAATAAGATGCCATAATATTGCTGTTTTACTTTAGGGTCAGTCAGTCTCTCTCAGCCTAACCAGCTTCACAGAGCTGTTCTGGGGATAAAGTGAAGGTGGAGCTAATTATGTTGGCCACCTTGAGCTCCTAGCAGCATGGACCAAGTGTGGTGCTGTACTTAAGAACAGCAGGCTCTAATCTGGAGAACCAGCTGATTCCTCACTCCTCCTCCACGTGAAGACTGGAGGGTGACCTTGGGCCATGCCCAGTTCTCTCAATACTCTCTCAGCCCCACCTGCCTCACAGGGTGCCTGTTGTGGGGACAGGAAGGGAAGGTGATTGTCAGCCATATTGAGAATTGTTATGGTAAAGTAGTGTTTAAGAAAGAACAATTCTTCTTTAGCAGAAAGGGCAGGATTGTTTGTTTCTGTCACGGCAGGGCCAGGGGGCGTGACGCAAGTAAGCAAAAGTCCAGGAACAGTCCGAGGTCAAGCCGGGCAAATCAGGTAGCAAGGTTAGGGCGTGCGACTCACGCTTTCTTCTGGCCCCAGCCACGTCCTTCCAGCTCCGCTGCGCCAGCGCTCGACGTCATCACGCACCCGTCTTGACGGTCGCTTGGATGTCTCTTTCCTGACCACCAGGGATTGCTCCGCTGGTCATAGTAGCTTGCTGCCACCGCCGCCATCTCGCCAGTGTCTCGCCACGCCACCTCCGACTTTCTGGTGCCAATGTCTCGCCGACTAGGCAGGGTGCCCCCCACCCTACTAAGGGTGGGTATCCATTTATCTACTTGCAATTAATTGCTTTCAAACCGCTGGGTGGTTCGAACCACTGGGTGGTTCTCTCAATACTCTCTCAGCCCCACCTGCCTCACAAGGTGCCTGTTGTCGGGACAGGAAGAGAAGGTGATTGTCAGCCATATTGAGACTTGTTATGGTAAAGTGGTGTATAAGAAAGAACTCTTCTTTAGCAGAAAGGGCAGGATTGTTTGTTTGTTTCTTAATGTGATATGCTATCAGACTGGCTGCGCTTATGTGTAACATATTTTGTATCCTTCTCTTTTCCTCTATGGATTTTCCTAAAAAAAAAACCCCGAAGGCTCTGCATTTGTGCCTGGACAAAAACTGATTATTGTAAGGGGGGGAAATGCATTATTTACCTACTAAGTCTCCTCCCCCGCCCAATAGGCCTTGTCAAGAGATATGGCTGTTCGTGGGATGAAGCAAACACATAAGTGGTTTTGTCAGCACTATGGAATAGACTTTTCAATTGACCTGGAGACAAACCCTCTACCCCTTTAATATAGGCTGGATCAAATGTTATTAACCAGGTGGTGTCGTGATTTACCTCGATGCTGTGAAAAGCTTCAGTTGCCCGTTTCTATACGTTAAGCCTCTTTTAAAGAATTTTTTTTTCTTCAGGCCAGTTGGCAGATTTGCTGGAATTCTGCCTACACTGATCTTCCAGCTTTGTCTGTCAAAATTGACCCTCCCCCAGGTCATTCTTTGATCCTTCCTCTTCAATGGGCCTTCTTCTGGTGATTGTCAGCATTCCCATGAGCCCAGCACGTCCTGTGAATTACTGAGCAAACTATGGTGTCTCAATGTTCTTTGCCTGTCCTCTTCACAGGCAAGGTAGGTCTAGGAGATCCATGTTTGGAAGTTAATCCCCAGGTGTGTGCAGGCCTGACTTGTATTGGGACAACAGCGCACTAGGAAAAGGAGTTATGTCTTCCCACCTCCATGCTGGTTTTCTAACCTGAAATGAGCCAAAGAGCTGCTGTTTGCCTCACAGGAGAAACATAGCCCAGAAAAAGACATAAATTGCCCCAGTGGAGCTAATAGCCGCTCCCCAGGCCCTTTCAAGTTAGGAAAATGGCATGGGCAGAAGGCTTAATCCTCCTCTCCCCATATGCTATGGTCCAAATGTGGGAATCCGCATCCAAGTATGGAAAGCCATGTGTACATCTGATCCACAGGATCCATGGCAGGTTCTAAGCTACACAAGGGTTTTGTAACATATTCATTAAATCCCAACCAGTGGCCAGCAAAAGGAGAAGACCAGAGGGAGACACCCCTTGGACTCACTTGAGTTTTGTACCTTTTGTGTTAACCACCTTGAGGGTGTTTGTTTTTTTTTAATTGAAAAGGGATGGTAGGATGAGCTTGGGCTGGAGCAGGAGAGAGAGAACTTTCACCTGCAAGTGAGTGGGAGAGAGATCCCCACAAGCTTTTGTCCTGAACAGTTCTACTCAACAGTAAGTTCCATTTGATTCAATGGGAAAGTGTTCTAAGGACTGCAGTTTTAGCTACCTGTCAGGTTCTTCATCCTCCCCATTTCTCTGCTTCTACTTTCCTGGCCCATCAGCCTGGAGAAGGAGATTATAAATGAACAAGATCCTACGCATAGGCTGCAATTGCATATGTAAAATGAGCTGTAAATGTTGCTTTGGGGCCCAGTTCAGTGTGCTGTTTCCTTACGTTTGTGATATAAGTAGGCATTCACATTAATAAGCCATCTCCCAGGCCATTCTGATCATCTTCAAAGGCCCTGCTTCAGATATCCCTGCCATCTGAGATTAGACGGGTGGCAACCTGAGCAAGGGCCTTCTCTATTGTGGCACTGAAACTTTGGAATTCCCTTCCCAAGGAAATTTGTCTGTCTCCCTCTACTACTGGTTTTTGCCAGCTGGTGAAGACCCTTTTTTGTTTTGATTGGCATCAGATGTGTCGTTCCAAAATTCCTGGTATGGGAACACAAATTTGGGATTCTTTGGCATTATGAAAAACCCTCCCCCCAAAAAAATCCATGTTGTTTTTTGTGTTTGGGTGCTTAGCAATACCATCAGCAGGAGGAACGGTCTTGTTTTTCTTTGATTCTCTGTATTTCCCAGGCAGTGGCATTTCTCCCTTCCAATCAGATCCTTGTGAGGGATCAGAATCATCCTTGGAGACAAGTCCCAGAGAAGGAAATTCCATGGAGGCGCCTGTGTTCAGCTGTGGGTGCTCACTATTCCATGTACAGCTCCAAATTTATGTGAATAGCTTCCCACTGGGGGTTCTTTAGAATAAAAAAAAGGGAGGTGGGACCACCTTCCTCCATTTGTGCTACCCCCATCAACAAAATCAGTTTCTATGGCTTCTAAAGCTGACATGTGTCTCTGGTCAAAGTGGAGAACCCAGAAAAAAATGGTAAACAAATATCATGTAGCTTAGCTCTCAGACTCTCATGTCCAGTTCTCCTACTGCCTTTGCCTCTTATTAAGTTAGAGGGGGGTAATATTCTGTGCAAAATTGTTGCCATTATCTTTAAAAACAGCTACCCCAGATCCTCAGATTGGTTCCCCATTGAACATAATGGTCCCTAAATTCCAGAACCTGGAAAAACAACAACATGGATTTGAATTCTGAACCAGTAATGTCCTACTTAAAAACTAACAATCAACAATCATTACAAAAAGTGGAATCCTGGATCCAAAATTATAATGATTTCTTTCTTGGCACACTCCCCTATTTGGCATACCCCGAATATTGTTACTGACCCTCCTCCCTGGTTTTGGTGACTACACTCAGTTCTCCCTTATATCTAGAATTAAAGTTTGTTGGTCTTAAAGGTACCATTGGACTCAAACTTTGTTCTGTTACTTCAGACCAACATGGCTACCCACCTGAATATATAAACACTTTTGTGACTTTAGTCACACTGCATGTACCGGGAGGAACAGGAGCACATACCCTGCATGCACCATGGTCCTGATCAGAATTGGAGCCCTACAACATTTGTAAGCAGAGGGAACTTCATCCTTAAAATGGCTGACATGTCTGCATGGTGGACGCATGTCTATCCACCAGTTTGGTGTAGTGGTTAAGTGTGCGGACTCTAATCTGGGAGAACCGGGTTTGATTCCCCACTTCTCCACTTGCACTTGGCTGGATGACCTTGGGAAAGCCGTAG
>NW_015167235.1:24354-29192 GCF_001447785.1 Gekko japonicus
GCCGCTCTGAGACACCTCTGGGTAGTGAAGGGCGGGGTATAAATCCAATCTCTTTTCTTCTTCTTCTTCTTCTTCTTCTTCTTCTTCTTCTTCTTCTTCTATCATCACTGGGTTCTAATAGCGAAGTCAGACAAATCTGAGGATACTTAAATCCAGTGATTGGAACAAAACTGAAACAATGTCCCAGGGTTGCAGAAAAATCTGAAATCTAAAAAAATTACATTGAGGGGTTAACCCCCGCCCAATCATCAGTAGCTTTATTGGTTTAATCATCAAGAGCTTTAAAGAAGAATCCTCCAATGGCAGCTGCTAGGCAACCACAGATTTTAGCTTTGATTTCTGTCAGTACAAGGCAGGGAACAGGACAGGGCCTTTTCCAGATTGTTTTGTTCTTTGAGGAAGGACTCACTGGGGCCAGGCCTGGCACCAACCACTGGGTGACTTGATACCACTCAACTGCATGACTTTCCAAGGCCCAGTTGCCTTCTACTGTTCAACAGCAGCTACTCTATTAAGGCCAGTGCGGTGTAGCTGTTTAGCGCTTCAGAATAGTGTCTGGGAGAGCTAGGTTTAAATCGCCAGTCTGCCATGGAAGCTCACTAGCTGATGTCGTGCCCATCACATGCTTTCAGCCTAACTTACCTCACAAGGTTATTGTGAAAATAAAAAGGAGAGGAGAATGATATAAGCTGTATTGGTCCCCACTGTGGAGAAAGACAGGGTATAAATGAAGTAAACTAATTGTAAGTTTTGCTGAAGCTGGGAGGCAGGTAAAAGATAGGTTGGTGGATTGCTGAGAAAGAGGGAATGAGGCTGGGAAAGGGGAGAGGATATGGGGGTAGCCAGGAGGAAGGGAAGGGGAAATATTGTAAAGAAGGGGATACAGGGGAAGTGATGTGTCTTACCCAAGATCTTGAGAGTTCCCTAGTATGCAAGCGGGCCGGGCCCAATGGTTGGCACCACACAACTGTGCCACAGTTTTTCTAGGTGGAGGCTGCTGGGGGAAGGGGAGGGAAAGCAGAAGATAGAGACAGATAAAGGTAGGTTGGCTGTTTGGTGGGAAGACAAGAAGGAATCAGGAAAAGGGGAGGCAAGGGGGCTTTCAGGGAAGGAAAAGAGGAAACAGTGGGGAGTGGGGAAATGAGATCCTGCCCCACAAGTCTTCCCACTTCTCTCTGTGTGTGTACATATATATAAAGACATTGGGCAAGGTCATTGGGAGACATAGGAGTGTGCATTCAGCAGAAGCCGAGCCGAATATATACCCAGATAAGGCCTTATTTAGGACAGCATTTGAATAATTTAGTTTTTATTTATTAGAAGTCCTAACTGAGATTTTTAAATTGTGGACTTTTATGTGTTTTTTATAATTCCTTTTTAATGTCCTTGTAAAGTGCCTTGAGTTTCAGATGGTAGAAAGGCTGTTCGTAAATGTTTTAAACAAATAAACAAAATGCAGAAAGATCGGTGTTCTGATTTCTCCTGTGTATAGGAGCTACAGGACCAGCAACGTGGCATGCAGGGGTTAATACTTCCCTCCCCCCCACACACACACACACTATTCCTGGCTTCTGTTTGGCCTAGGGCTGTCAGGTGCCTTGGGAAGGTCCTCTCCCTTTGACAAAGATATAAAGGGGTGTTATAAAGAAGGAGGAGGAGGAGAAGAGTAGCTTTTTATAGTCCACTTTTCTCTGGCCAAAGGAGTCTCAGAGTTTCTCACAATCGCCTTCCCTTCCTCTCTCTACAACAATTACCTGTAAGGCAGGTGGGGCTGAGAGAGAGAACCGTGACTGGCCCAAGGTCACCCAACAGGCTTCTGTAGTGCCACTGTGGAAGAAACCCTCGAGGAGGAGAAGGGAATAGTGCTGTCAGAGAACCTTATCTGTGCTTAGGATATCCAAGGGACTGCAGGATCAATTCCCTTCCTAATTAGGGGATGTCAGGTGCAGTGACTGGAACCTGACTCAGCATACCTGCCCAGTGAAACTTACCTAAGCAGGTTATAAAAACAGGAAGAGGAAACAGTAGCCGCTGGGTTTCAATGGAGCTGCTGGAAATTGTTGCTGTACGAAACCCCCCAGCAACTGAAGAGACGTGAGCAGTGCTCCCTCTAAGCTGAGTTGGTGTGAGATAGCTCACAGTTTTTTAGCCTCCGGCTGACACATTTTTGTCTTAGCTCAGGAACGACGGCTTCAGAGCAAACTAATCCATGCAGCAGCCAAATTGCTTGCTCACAACTTAATTCCAGTAGCTCACAAAGTAGAATTTTTGCTCATGAGACTCCACAGCTTAGAGGGAGCACTGGATATGAGGATCTTTACATTGTTTTTGTTACATGTTCTACAATTAGAGTATCTCTGTACCATAGTGCCTTGCCTTCATAAGCATTCTTTGACCACCCAAATCCACTAGAGAAGTGTTGGCAGTGTTTTTAATATGCAAAAGGGAGTGGAGCTCAAGCTGCTGAAAGAATAGTTTTATTCAGAAGAGAAGCAACTGTGTAAAGAGGAGAGGAAGGAGAAGGTTCTAACTAACCATATAACTGTATAACCAACAACCATGGAGGAAGTGGGCTTAAAAAAAGAAGAAGAAGAACTAGCCAGTGAGCCAATCAGGAGAAAGGAGGGGATCATTTAAAAATACCAGGAAGTCCTTAATCTATGCTAGTTACTTAACCCCTCTGATGCCCTCTGAGTAGGGCTGCCAAATCCCCCTGGGGGGTGGAAAATCCCCCGCCCCAGAGGCCCGTTCCCAGACGCCGGGGAATCGGGCCCCGGGGGGAACCCCGCCCCGGCGTGCGCGTCACAGGGCAGTGACGTCATGACACTGGGCACGCTGGGGGCGGGGCAACGATCATACAAGGGAAAACTCTATGGTTTTCCCTTGTATGGTCATGGCCCCGCCCCCAGCATGTCTGGCGTCATGACGTCATTGCCCTGTGATGCGAATGCGGCACGTTCGCGCTTCGCGTGCACGCCCACACACCGGGATCCCCCAGGAGTCCCCCACCAGCGAGATAAGTCACAGTTGGCAACCCTACCCCTGAGGGATATTATTCTTATTCTTCTTGCTTCCTGTACACAGCAGATCCTGTATATTTTAACAGAAAGAACCCTTGCCTCAAACAAGAAAACAGTCTCCGGCATAACAGCTTCACATGGAGGAGTGCGGAATCAAACCCGGTTCTCCACATTAGAGTCCACTGCTCTTACCCACTGTACCTTGCTGGGTGTCCTTCCATATTCACCTTCATTGCCATGGAAAGGTTCAGCTGTCCATTTTCACACATATGTAAGGCTCTCTTAAAGGAGCAGATTTTTTTTCTCTCTCTAGGCCTGTTAGCAAACCCAATCATGCTGACTGCCCGAAGGAAGTTTCTTGGCTGATGGACAATGGATTGCCAACATGCCCACTACCTGTCAGAAGGATTTGCAGTTCTAATAAAAAGAATCCCTCCGGAGTAGATGTGAAACAAAATAAAACGCCTCTGTTTTGTAAAAATTGTGTTTATTTGCGTATTCGGTGTCATATCGATACTTGTTTTTCCCTCGTTGCTCAAAGCAGCTTACAATTTTGAAACATTGGAAACATACAAAATACAGTGGAACCCCAATTTACCCGCCTGTCCAAGAAAATGCCTACAATTTGAAAGCCATTATTAAAGACCTAACAAATAAAACAGACTTAGGCCCCGGTCACACCGCAGGAAAAGCCGTGGTGGAAGTGAAGCTTTTTAGAGCCGCAGCAAAAGAGAAGCTCGGCAGCGGGACCAGACAGATCCCCCGAGCCACCGCGCATATGCTCCCCAGCGTGATCAGATGCCGAGGGGGAAGCCACGGACAGGAGAACGAGGCGAGTCAGCTGCGCATGTGTGCGTATGTGCAGTTTGGAAGGGAGCCTGGCATGCTGTGGGAGACAGGCGCATTGGCGATCACACCGCCACCCCTGCTGCGCATTTTCAAGTAGGTATTAGTATTTTGCAGGGGGGGTTTAACTCCGCATCTTTGGCCGGAAGGGACGGGTTGGGGGCGGGGGCGCGACGCTTGCCCGATGTTGGCATCTGATCGCGCCGGTTAGCAAATCCTCCTGTGTGAGCGGGGCCTTAGAAAATCTCCAGAAACTTCTAAAGTTAGCACCCCCCTCACCTCCTCAGTGAGTTTGTTCCACAAGGTGGGCCCTACTATGGAGAAAGAATGGACTCTACTAGATGCCAAATGGCCAACCATCAATGGAGAGAAAACTAGAAGGTTGGTATGGGCCTCTAAGAATGGGGAAGGTACATGCCACCACCAATAAACAAGGTTTTTATTGCTACTGTCAGTTGGAGACAGACTGGATCTGAGAGACCTGATAGTTTTCAGGACAAAGTTTAAGAGCACTTTATTGCTTTTAAAAAATGAGTCACTTTTGGCATTTCTAGTACAGTACTAAAACCTCATATCTGACTCCTGTTTTCCCGCTGCAGGAACGTGGCAGTAATTTCCCATGGAAGGCAATGAGACACTCTTCCATTTAAATCAACCGGCGGCGTCTACCCTTCTTGTCAGAAACTCAATTTTTTGTGTGAAATGAGACTTTGTTCCCTATAACCTTCCTCAAAGCTCCCTTCACTTCCTTGTTCCGGAGACTGTAGATCATGGGATATAGCATAGGTGTGACATTGGTGTAGACCAGAGAGACCACTTTGTCTTGCTCCAGGGAGTAGCTGGCCTTGGGCCGGATGTAGATGAAAATGGCGCAGCCGTAGTGGAGGACAGCCACCACCAGATGGGCAGCGCAGGTGGAGAAGGCCTTCTTCCTGCCCTGGGTGCATTTGATCTTCAGAATGGAGCTGGCAA
>NW_015167235.1:29237-29873 GCF_001447785.1 Gekko japonicus
ACGAAGACCAAAATCTCATCGGTGTGGGTGTCAGTACATGCCAGGAAGAGCACTGGTGGGATGTCACAGAAGAAGTGATTGATTTCGTGAGAACTGCAGAAGGGCAGCCTGAAGATCAGCGCAGTGAGTCCCAGGGAGAGGACGAAGCCGGTAGCACAGACCCCCACTACTAACTGGAGACAGAGCGTCCAGTTCATGATGACAGTATAGTGCAAAGGATTGCATATGGCCACATACCTGTCGTAGGCCATCACCGCCAGCAGGAAGCACTCCGATGTGCCCAAAGCTATGAAGAAATACATCTGCGTGGCGCACGCTGACAAGGAGACCTTCCGGCTGCTGGCTAAGAAATTCACCAACATCTTGGGGACAATGACCAGCGTGTAGAAGATCTCGATAGAGGAGAGGTTGCGGAGGAAGAAATACATGGGGGTGTGGAGGGTGGGCTCAACCAACGTCACGACCACGATGAACAAGTGCCCCGAGAGAGTGACCAAGTGCATGACCAGAAATACCCAAAAAAGAAAGACTTCATATTCTGGCTGGTTCGAAAAGCCAAGCATGACAAAGTCCTCGGAAGCATTCCTAGGATTCCAAACACCGGGCTCCATCAAGAAACAGAATCCTGCAAGGATG
>NW_015167235.1:30130-34707 GCF_001447785.1 Gekko japonicus
ATTCCCTCCTCCACCGCGGGCGGGCAAGGCGCCCTCGGGAGCGACCCGAGGATGCGTCTGCCTTTCGCGGGAGCCAGACCGGAAGCCTGATCCTGGTTTTTGAGGATCACGAAACTGCGGAGGAAATCGGGCGAAGCCGCGGGTCAAATGCAGCCCCGCAGCCTCGGGTGTGAAATTGACAAATAGTGTTGGGGCAAACGGCGACTGCACCGCAAGGCAGCTCTAGTGCGAAATCACCCTTTGTTGGGAAATTCCTGGGGTTTGGGGGTTGGAGCCTGGGGAGGGTGGGATTTGGGGAAGGACAGCAAGGTATAATGCCATGGCATCCACCCTCCAAGGTAGCATTTTTCTCCAGAGGAACTGATCTCTGTCACCTGGAGACCAGCTGTAATTCCAGATCTCCAGGCTCCATCTGGAGGTTGGCAAGCCTATCTATGGGCAAAATCTCCAAATCCGACCAGGACAAAACTGACCTTTCAACAAATATGAGTGACGCTTTAGTGATAATCTCTGATAATGGCCACTCTTTGCCCATTCCCCCAGCTACTAGAAGAAGAATAAATTGTACCTAATAACTATAAGTTTAACTAAAAAGAGAGATTTAGGTGGGGGTAGCCATGTTGCTCTGAAGCAACAGAACAAAGTCTGAGTCCAGTGGCACCTTTAAGACCAACAAAGTTTAATTCTAGATATAAGCGTTCATGTGCACACACACATGGTCTTAAAGGTGCCACTGGACTCAGTCTTCATTCTAAGTTTAACCACAACATCTGCAATGAAAGTAGCATCAGGCACTTCAGCGCTTAAAGAGATTTTTACCCTGAGACCCTGGAGAGCTGTTTCCAGTCAGCATAGATAGCCTTGGATTAGATAGGCCATTGGCAATACAGAGCAGTTGATAGCTACATCTTATTCCCATGTATGAACAAGTGAGTTTGCCATCACATCAGAGTTTTTTTCAGGATCCAGTAAATTTTGGATAGAGGATCAGACCTGATCTAGTATGACAGGTTCATGTGTATATTGCTCTGAGCAGAAGGAGCTACACAAATCAAGTACATTTACATCCTGTTTTCTGTTACCCTTCACATATAATTAAGGCCCTGTTCACACGGAGGATTTGCCATCGTAAAGGCACGAATGGCAGGCGGATTATCAGTGTGCGATCACACCGCAACATCTGAGAAGCGTAGCACACCCGTGGGCAATCTGTGGCATCCCGCCGAAGATGCGCAGTAAAAAACTACCTAGGAAAGTACAGTAGTATCCGGAAAACACAGGGCAAGAGCGGGCGTCTGATCGTAAGAGTGCTAGTATCCCGTGGTTTCCGGCGCCCATCGAGTCCCATCGCAAACCACATGGTTTCCCTAAGCGCATGCGCACAAACACGGAACGCTTGCTGCGCGGCTTCTTTGCCAGCTCCAGCATCGCCGTGTGATCGCGAGCTTCCTGTGACAACGCAAAGACTTGGGAGACCGTGTGATCAAGCTAACGAGCTTTATTTTGCCCCAGGGCAAATAGCCAAAAAATGCCTCCCTCCTTCAATCAGTTGAGTTCTTTACTGGATTCAACCCTCTTTTTTTCTCCATGTCTTCAAAATTTGGTATCAGAGCCAGAATTTATGCTGGCAATGGGGTTGGCAACTCCGTGGGCAATTTCGCACTAGAGCTGCCTCACGGCGCAGCCGCCGTTTGCCCCGACGCAAACATGTCAATTTCACACCCGAAGCTGCGGTGCTGCATTTTGACTCGCGGCTTCGCCCGATTTCCTCCGCAGTTTCGTGATCCTGTTTTTTGAGGATCACGAAACTGCGGAGGAAATCGGGGGAAGCCATGTGCAGGGACGCTCTGGCATTTGGGCAAAACTCTATGGTTTTTTCACCTTCGACTTATTGAGTTTCCCCAATGACCAGAGCGTCCCCGCACAATGCCCCCGACACACTGACATTTCTTCCAGGTGATGTCATCGTGTTGGGGACATTGTGTGGTGATGTCCCTGTTTAGAGGTTGGTTTTCCCCACTAGCCAGCTGGTCCGTGGTGGGAAGAACCCCCTGAAATCGGAGGATCCCCCACCCAGACCGGGGTGCTGGCAAGCCTAGTAGCCACAAATTGGCTGTCACAAGATGGCTACTGCAGCTTATCTCCAGTCACACAGTGAAGATGCTTGTGCTGTGGTAGCTCGATGCTGCCAAAGCAGTGTTTTTAAAAAAAAATCTGCATAGCTGATCAAATCTCCAGTAGTCAATCAGAAGCCTTGCTGGACTAAAAGCCCCACCTGGCCCTGCCCAGTTTCCAGACTGCCAGAAAAGTTTCCATGGCTGCCATGGCACCCACAGGCACAACGCTGGCGACCCCTAGCCTAGTGAATGCTGTCCTCTTGTCGACATGAGTATATCACATTGCATGTCATTTTATTCCCTATTAAAGGGGAATTTAAAAATGCAGGGCTGCCAAATGTGCCATAACTTTTCCTTTGGTGTCGTGGTTAAGTTTGGTTAAGACTCTAATCTGGGAGAACCGGGTTTGATTCCCCACTCCTGGATGACCTTGGGCAAGCCATAGTTCTGATAAGAGCTGTTCTTGAGAAAGAGCAGTTTCTGTCAGAGCTCTCTCAGCCCCACCTACCTCACTGGGTGTCTGTTGTGGGGAGGGGAAGGGAAAGGAGTAGCAGAAAGAGCTACACAAATCAAGTACATTTACATCCTGTTTTCTGTTACCCTTCACATATAATTAAGGCCCTGTTCACACGGAGGATTTGCCATCGTAAAGGCACGAATGGCAGGCGGATTATCAGTGTGCGATCACACCGCAACATCTGAGAAGCGTAGCACACCCGTGGGCAATCTGTGGCATCCCGCCAAAGATGTGCAGTAAAAAACTACCTAGGAAAGTGCAGTAGTATCCGGAAAACACAGGGCAAGAGCGGGCGTCTGATCGCAAGAGTGCTAGTATCCTGTGGCTTCCGGCGCCCATCGAGTCCCGCCGCAAACCACATGGTTTCCCTAAGCGCATGGGCACAAACACTTAACTGGAAGCAGTGCTGCTCCATGGAACTGTGCATGCGCACAAACACGGAATGCTTGCCGCGCGGCTTCTTTGCCAGCTCCAGCATCGCCGTGTGATCGCGAGCTTCCTGCCACAGCGCAAAGACTTGGGAGACCATGTGATCGAGCTAACGCGCTTTATTTTGCCCCGGGGCAAATAGCCACGCCTCACCCCCGTGTTATCTGGCCCGTGTGACCGGGGCCTAAAATTGTTTTCTGTCCAGGGCCTAGTGCAGGGTCCCCAACCTTTTGGAACCTGTGGGCACCTTTGGATTTCTGATACAATGTGGTAGATGCAGCCACTAGTGTTGCCAGGTCCCCTCATTGCTCCGGCAGGGGGATTTGGGGGTATTCTGGGGGTGGGCATGGACATCACGCAAAGTCCCCAACACAATGATGTCACCCGGAAGTGTTGTCATCACACCGAGGACATTGTGCAGGGACGCTCTGGCATTTGGGCAAAACTCTATGGTTTTTTCACCTTCGAATTATTGAGTTTCCCCAATGACCAGAGCGTCCCCGCACAATGCCCCCGACACACTGACATCTCTTCCAGGTGACGTCATCATGTTGGGGACATTGCGTGGGTGATGTCCCTGTTTAGGGGTTGGTTTTCCCCACTAGCCAGCTGGTCCATGGTGGGGAAAAGCCCCTGAAATTGGAGGATTCCCCCACCCAGTCCTGGGTCCTGGCAAGCCTAGTAGCCACAAATTGGCTGCCACAAGACGGCTGCTGCAGCTTACCTCCAGTCACACAGTGAAGATGCTTGTGCTGTGGTAGCTCGATGCTGCCAAAGCAGCATTTAAAAAAAAAATCTGCATGGCTGATCAAATCTCCAGTCGTCAATCAGAAGCCTTGCTGGATTGACAATTGCCAATCTCCTCTTCTTCTCTTCTTCTGCCTCTGCATTTGTCAACGGCTGATAGAGGAAAGGCAGCATTGGAATGCATTTGGTGAATACATAATATTGTTCTCCTGCCCCTGAACTGAATATTTGCCCCTTTTAAAACGCAGTTTTCAAATGCTGACATTTCTCATTTCAGCTTCAGGGAATTTAAAAATGCAGGGCTGCCAAATGTGCCATAACTTTTCCTTTGGTGTCGTGGTTAAGTTTGGTTAAGACTCTAATCTGGGAGAACCGGGTTTGATTCCCCACTCCTGGATGACCTTGGGCAAGCCATAGTTCTGATAAGAGCTGTTCTTGAGAAAGAGCAGTTTCTGTCAGAGCTCTCTCAGCCCCACCTACCTCACTGGGTGATAAAAGGTGTTACTTTGAGTGCCAAGTTGTTCTCCTACTAGCGCCAAACTTTTGATTTAGATCTTAGCAATGATGAGCTTTCATCATTGAAAAACATGTAAACACAGAAAAGAGCAAGAGTCCAGCAGCACTTGAATGACTAACAAAATTTGTGGCAGGGGAGGAGCTTTTGTGAGTCACCGCTCACTTCTTCAGATACTTATAAAGAAGAAAACTGTGCACAGCAATGCAATGCAATGTATGATATCTTGTAAATTGGATATTTCAATAAACCT
>NW_015167235.1:36647-40083 GCF_001447785.1 Gekko japonicus
TGTCCGAAGACGTTTCCGTGGTCATGTGGCCGGCATGACTAAACACCAAGGCGCACGGAACGCTGCTACCTTCCCACCAAAGTGGTCCCTATTTATCTACTTGCAATTTCTTGCTTTCGAACTGCTAGGTTGGCAGGAGCTGGAACTAGAGACAGGAGCTCACTCCGTCTTACGGCACCCAGGTCTCGAACTGCTGAACTACCGACCTTCCACAGCCTGCAGTTCAGCGTCTTAACCACTTGAGCCACCGCAGCTCTCTACTGCTACAGACACACTAACACGACTACCCATCTTGATCTATCTTCATGAAAACACAGAGAAGGTCAGACCACATTAGAGTGGAGCTGTTGCTGGATTTCTCAACTCTTTAAAAAGACTTCCATACAGGGCTGCCTCCAGGTTTTTCGGAAGTGACTGGGCAGAAAGCACCCAGGAACCTTTTCCGTACCTATCACCAGACTACCCACTTGCACCTCCCCTGCCACCCTGTGTGTCCCTCTCCTGCTCGCAAACCTTCCCACCACCCGCACTCACAGCTTCTGAGATGCCGGCAGTCCCTTTGTGTAACAGCAGTGGACAATGCACGTGGCTGGAAGTGCTGCTGTCACGGCTGGTGGGGGCATCAGGGCAATGCAGCACAAGCAACTGCCTTATATCGAACAAGACCCTGGGCCCAGCAAGGTCCGTATTGTCTGCTCAGACTGGCAGCAGCTCTCCAGGGGCTCAAGGTAGAGGTCTCTCCCACCACCTCCTGCCTGGTCCTTTCTAACTGGAGATGCCGGGGATTGAGCCTGGGACCTTCTGTCTGCAAAGTGGAGGCTCCTTCCACTGAGCCACAGCCTCTCCCACCTCTTCCATGCTCTTCCTCAACGATGCTGGACATCATGTTTAACTGGAAGGGAGCTGGTACTGAAAATGTGTGGAGCAGGAGAGGCATATGGGTGGGGTGTGTGGAGGAAGTGGCCCCACCAGAAGTCCTAGGCTCCGGCAGCTGCCCCAACTCAGGGTATGCTGATACCAGCCCCACTTCCATGTTTTCATAGAATCACAGAATCACAGGGGGCCATATAGCCAATCTAGTCCAACCAGGGCTATTGAAGAATCACAGAATCACAGAGCTGGAAGGGGCCATATAGGCCATCTAGTCCAACCAGGGCTATTTTGGGGCAGGAACGCACAGGAACGGAGTTCCGGCTGGCTCCCGAGTTGGCCACACCCAGCAGGAACTCATGAGCATAATAGGCCACACCCAACAGCAGAAATTCATTAGGATTGGCTGCATTAGGGGTGTGTAGCCTAACATGCAAAGGAGTTCCTGCAACAAAAAAAGGCCCTGGGTTTTGACAACAAAGAAGATAAACAGAATAAGAAGCAAAAGGTGGGTGTGGCTGGATGACCACAGTTCTGGTAACATGGGGGTGTGGTCTAATATGCTAATGAGCTGTGCTGTCAGGGGTGTGGCCTAATATGCTGATGAGTTTCTGCTGTGGGTGTGGCTTATTATGCTAATGAGTTCCTGCTGGGCTTTTTCTACAAAAAGAGCCCTGAGTCCAACCCCCTGGTCCGTGCAAGATCAGCCTAGGGCATCCCTGACAAGTGTTTGTCCAGCCGCTGCTTAAAGACTGGCCATGAGGGGGAGTTCACCAGCAGCTGATTCCATTGTTGCACAACTCTTCCTGTAAAAAAGTTTCCCCCAATATCCAGCCGGTACCTTCCCGCCCTTAATTTAAACCCATTATTGCGAGTCCTCTCCTCTGCTGCCCACAGGAACAGCTCCCTGCCCTCCTCTAAGGGACAGCCCTTCAAATACTGAAAGAGAGCAATCATGTCCACCCGCAACCTCCTCTTCTCCAGACTAAACATTCCCAGGTCCCTCAGCCTTTTCTCACAGGGCTTGCTCTCCAGGTCTTTTAGCTTTTGGTCTTTTAGCTGTCAGTTTCCCCTGTTGTGACAAACAGCATTGTGGCCTCCATCCCATTGTCCTGTAGTGGTTTCAAAAGTCTCAGCAAATCCAGCCACAGATTGCGCATATAATGTGTATATATATAAAAAATATAAAGGAGCTGCGGTGGCTCAAGTGGTTAAGATGTTGAACTGCAGGCTGTGGAAGGTCGGTAGTTTAGCAGTTCGAGACCTGGGTGCCAACCTAGCAGTTCGAAAGCAAGAGATTGCAAGTAGATAAATAGGTACCACTTCAGTGGGAAGGTAACAGCGTTCCGTGCGCCTTGGTGTTTAGTCATGCCGGCCACATGACCACAGAAATGTCTTCGGACAGCGCTGGCTCTTCGGCTTGGAAACAGAGATGAGCACCGCAACCCTAGAGTCAGATTCGACTGGCTTTCGAGCAAGGGAACCTTTACCTTTATACGCCCTTATACGCCACAAATTCAGAGATAAGAGGCAGTTGGCTTCCTTTCTTCTCACTCAGTGACATGAATGACCTCCTGTGTATCTCAGTGTCTTTCGTCCTGCCGTCAATGCCACATTAATGCCACAAGAACAATGTGCCTTAGGGGTCCTTGGCTGTGAACTGTGATAGTCAAGCTGGTTTGAAACTATTTTAAATCTGTCATGCAGACATGCTTGGGGAAGGCACAACTGGATTTGCACGCAAGCTAAGTAAACTATAGTTTAGGGCCTCATATCAGGAGTGACCTCTAAATTTAGAAAAATATATCAAATTTTACGAATACACATTTGAGGTTACATATGCTCCAGTTTTACTTCACTTAATACCTCAGCATGTCTTAATCTAGTCCTGGTGAGAGGTCTTGACCCCAAAAATTCCTCTGCTCTTTTTCATTTCATTTTGATCACTAGCTTACTTCTGATTGTCCTAATGTTGCTTTAAGAGCCACACCAGACTTATTGTTCATTAATTTTACAGAATTTCTATCCCACCTTTCTGTCCTCACATGGACTACCAAAGTGGCTAACAATTTAAGACATACATGTTAAAACCACGTTTTAAAACCGTTAAAATCAAACCCCCCAAAACACACAGATGGACGGGAGAGCATCCGCGTGTTCCCAGTTCATAAGACAGGCTTGGCATGGCTTTTTTAAAGAGAGCCGACAGAAGGGAGGCTAAACCCTACAACCTCTCCTAATTTATCTGCCTTTCTTCCTCAGTTGAAGCATTTCCCCCCCTCACAATCCACTTCTACTTTCAGAACCAAGAAAAATGCTTCAAGCAATGGAGCAAATTTGGGGAAGGGACAAGGTTTCACAACCCTCCACACATTCCATTTTCTATTAAAAAAAACACACCTGTATCCCTCCTCATGCATCTGAACAGGACAGACACAAGAATAAATCATCCTAGCTCCCCCGATGTGTTTCATTTGATCCCATGACCTGCCATTGAGCTTGTGAGAGATACCGAATTTGAACAGGGGAATCCTAATCTATGAAGCTCAAATACTTTGGCCACCCA
>NW_015167236.1:0-5384 GCF_001447785.1 Gekko japonicus
ACTGTGGCCTGGAAAATTCGAAGGGCGGCTGGGACGAACTAGTTGTCGGTAAAAGGTATTATACGTGTACTCTAAAGTGCTGCTAAGGGAGGCCACATGAATATCCTCGCATTGAAAGGGATCGCCCAGACATTCAAACAGACTAGAACTAGGATATACCACAAGTACATTCATACGTACAGAGCAGTGTTTCCCTCTGAATCCTGTAGGTTGACCGAGGCTTTGTGCTTCAAAAGGATCTGGATCATTTTTAGATTTCCTTTGGCTGCTGCTCTATGGAGTGGAGTCGATTCCAAGTGATCCTTGGCGTCTGGATTCGCTTTATGCTCTAACAGCATCTGTGCGATCTAATCATGACAAAGGTGAGGAAAAGTGTGTGCCACTGGGCATTTCGTGCCAGGGGGTGGGGGAGGAGGGGCGCAGCGCACGGACTCGCTTACCTCCTGCTTGTTCTTCGAGGCCGCGTAATGCAGAGGCGTGCAGCCGTTCTGATTGACAGCGTTCACCTGGGCGCCTTTCTTGATCAGCGCTTTCACAATCTCATCTCGACCAGCCGATGCTGCAATATGCAGAGGACTCCAGCCAGCCTGAAGGTGCCAAGAAAATAAGGCGCAAACTCTTACAAGTTGGTAGGAGGGAAAGGGGGTAGTTTTTTGTTACAAAGAAATGACCCAGTTCCCTGCACTAGCAAAAGAATTCGTCTCTATCCCTAAGCAGAAGGAAAATTAATGACTTGTTTTATAAGACTGCTAAGCGAAAGAAGAAACCGACAGTAATAGCAGTACTGTTTCCCATGTACGCAGGACACGCGATTCAACACATTTCAGATACAGAAACTCAGCTATCCTTACAAAAGCCCTGGAGGGTGCGGGATGAAAAGTGAGGCTTGACAGTGACTTGCCTTGGTAAGTTCTTGGCATAAGTGAGATATTAAGTGGACTTCTTGTATGACGTTTTCAGGCTCTACACCAGCTCCAGTGACCCAAAGTGGTGCCATTAATTATCCTTCTTCCCAGGGTGGCACTTTAAGGGCCACCCTCCACCCACTGTAGCCTCACAACAACCCTGCGCGGTGAGTCAGGCTGAGAGGAAGGTTTCCCCAGTTTTAGCCCAACACTCTAACCGCTACCATCCTTATGAAAACAATCCTGTAATAACTTATTTCATAGATCACCTGCTTTAGTCACTGACTGCAGACATAGGCCAATGCCTACAACTGTTGTTCACAAGATCAAACTGTTGCCTTCACATAATCCTATGTTTCCAGTGAGTATCCACACTCCCCTGGCCTCCTGGTTGTGGCACCCCCATCCTTCTGAATATCACCCCAAAGTCTAACCTTGCTCCAGTTTCTGTTGCTTGTGTACTGGGCCTTTGGCAGCTACTGCTGCTACCTCGAGGGCATCCAATGAAACCGATGGGTAGAACATAAGAACATAAGAGACGCCAATGTTGGATCAGGCCAAAGGCCCATCCAGCCCAACACTCTGTGTCACACAGTGGCCAGAAATACCAGGTGCCATCAGGAGGTCCACCAATGGGGCCAGGACATTAGAAGCCCTCCCACTGTTGACCCCCCCCAACCCCAAGAAGACAGAGCATCACTTGCCCCAGAGCCCCTATCTATACCTTGTGGCTAATAGCCACCGATGGACCTCTGCTCCATATATTCCCTCTTGAAGCTGTCTGCGCTTGTAGCCGCCACCACCTCCTGTGGCAGTGAATTCCATGTGTTAATCACTCTTTGGGTGAAGAAGGACTTCCTTTTATCAGTTCTAACCCGACCGCTCAGCAGTTTCATGGAGTGCCCACGAGTTCTTGTATTGTGAGAAAGGGAGAAAAGTACCTCTTTCTCTACCTGCTCTTTCCCATGCATAATCTTATAAACCTCGATCATGTCACCCCTCAGTCGTCGTTTCTCCAAGCTAAAATGCCCTAAGCGCTTTAACCTTTCCTCATAGAAAATACTACTTTAAAGTAGGAAATACTACTTTACAGAGAGTGATTAAAACGTGGAATTCGCTGCCAGGGGAGGTCGTGATGGCCACAAGAACAAACAGCTTTAAAAGGGGATTAGGTAGATTCACGGAGAACAAGTCTATCAGTGGATACCAGCCATGGCTACTGAGGGGAACCTCCACATTCGGAGGCACTAAGCTTCTGAATCCCAGAGCCAGGAGGCAACATCGGGGGAAGGCTTCTGCCTCTATGCCCTGTTGTTGGCTGTCCAGAGGAACTGGTTGGCCACTGTGTGAGACAGGATACTGGACTAGATAGACCCTCACTGGTCGGATCCAGCAGGGCTCTTCTTGTGTTCTTACGAAGGCCTCGGCCTCTTGGCCAAGTTGTTGGCCCTTCAGGGAAACTGGCTGGCCACTGTGTGAAGCAAAATGCTGGCCTAGATGGACCCTCACTGGTCTGATCCAGCAGGACTCTTCTTATGTTCTTATTCAATTATATGTGACTTTAAGGACTGGAGAAGTGTAACTACTTTTGCTAACCAGGCCTGCTTTCATCAGCAGCCTGAGGACTCGCAAGATCCAGGGGGCTGATTCATTTGCCAAGCCCAAGGTGCCCTTTTGAGGAGGCAGAGTCGTCATGCAACATACACAACGCTGCAGTTTTCAGATGGGTGACTGTCTGTGGAAGTCACCCCTGTATGGAAGCTGGAGAATGCATCACCTACTGCATTTGAACGATGCCCTTCTGCTCCGTGAGGACCCCTCGGGTGACTATATCTCCTGCCTGCCTGCCTGTACTCAGACCTGTCTGCAGTAAGGCTGTTGTTATGTGTATCTTATCAGCGGGAAAGAAGCCTGAAAAACTTCCTTCACACAGGGACAGGGCTATACCAGGAGATGCCCAGAGCCCCACCTCATGCTGAGAGGTACAGCCGAAGATAATGTGTCAAAAATACTCTTTTATGTCACTGATGTCTCTTAGAAGATGCAAGAAGTTAGCAGGGTAAGTCATCACAGGAACTAGGTTCACAGAATCATAAAATCACAGAGTTGGAAGGGGCCCTACAGGCCATCTCGCCCAACCCTCGCTCAAGGCAGGATCAGCATAGAGCATCCCTGACAGATGTTCGTCCAGTCACTGCTTAAAAACTGCCAGAGAGGGGGAGCTCGCAACCTCCCTAGGCGGCCAATTCCACTGCTGCACAACTCTTACTGTAAAAAGGGTTTTCTTAATATCCAGCCGGTACCTTCCCGTCCTTAATTTAAACCCATTACTGTGAGTCCTCTCCTCTGCTGCCAACAGGAACAGCTTCTTGCCCTCCTCTAAGTGACAGCCCTTCAAATACTTAATGAGAGCCATCCTGTCCCCTCTCAACCTCCTCTTCCCCAGGCTAAACATTCCCAGGTCCCTCAGCCTTTCCTCATAGGGCTCGGTCTCCAGGCCACCGATCATCCTCGCTGCTCTCCTCTGCACCCGCTCCATTCTGTCCACATCCTTTTTGAAGTGAGGCCTCCAGAACTTCACACAATTCTGTTTAGATAACTGCTAAAAAACAATCAATCTTACATCATCTTTGTCATTAACGGGAACTCCCAGATCTAGCAAGAGGTTGACGATGTCCGCGTGTCCAGCTGAACATGCCCAGTGCAGGGCTGTCCTGTTATCCTAAAAGCAAAAGAAGAAAAAAAGAAGCATCAGCACACCAGAAACTGACTGTGTTAGAACAGGGAGATACAGCACAGGGGGCACACAGGCCAAGACAACACAATCCAGTACGTAGAAGATAGACGGCCAACTTGCATATTCTTAGAAGCTTTGTAAATTGCCCCAAAAGCACTGCAGGTTGCTCAAACCAACCGCCTTGCATGTGGTCAAGCTTCACTGTAACAGTAACTGTAAATATATCACAGGTATGGAGAGCTGGTATTCTCAGGTACTCCAGTAAACAGAAATACATGCACTGTGTGCAAGCCCCAGAAGAAAGATGTGGATTTGAAGTGGATTGTCTCTATTGCATAGAATAAAATCAAATTTCTCCTATACTTAAGAGTGCAACGGCTGATTATACTTTCAGGGAAATATGCTCCCACAGACTGGGGCTGAATGCAATGGATTCTAAAGTCATCCCAGGTCTAGCTCACTGGGTGTGAACGGGGGCAGAAAACCCAGGCTTAAATGACCACTCAGCTGGGAAGCTTATGGGGTGGAATCATACCACAAGCGACACTACTGCAGTGGTTCCAATCGCACCCTTATTATGCTTATTTTTTATTCATATCCTGCCTTTCTGTCTGATAGGACTCAAAGAGGCTTTTCATATTGTTTCCCCTTCCTCCGCTCAATACCCACCACAACAACCTTGTGAGGGGGGATTCAGGCGGGGAGCTGTGTGGGCCTGAAGCAGCAGAACAAAGTCTAGTGGCACTCCGAAGACCCAACAAAGTTTAATTCTGGGCAGGGGTCATTTCCACACACACACCCCGCAGGAAGGAGACGGCCCCCCCACCTGCCACCACTCCTGGCCCACCTGCGCATTCTACACATGCCTGGGTTCCCTGCCCAATCTCCTCTAGGTGTGTGGCATATGCAAATGAGCTATGGAAATGAGCTCCTGCACCTCTTTTTCTACGAAATGACCCCCGATTCTGGGTAGAAGCTTTTGGGTGCGTGCATCTGAAGAAGTGTGCATGCACACGAAAGGGCACACCATGAATAAAGCTTTGTTGGTCTTAAAGGTGCCACTGGACTCTAACGTCGTTCCGTGCATGCACGCGAAAGCTTATTCCCAGAACTAAACCTCGTTGGTCTTAAAGGTGCCACCGGACTCAGACTTTGTTCTTGTGCGAGTGGGTCAGGCTGAGAGATCGGCGAAGACTGAGCGAGACCGAGACTGGAACCGGGTTCCCGTCCGAAGTTCTCACCACTACGCCACACCGGCACTCCCCGAGCATGTGCAGAGTGCATTCTTCCCAATATGGACTTAATGCAAGGGGGCCGTGTGAAAGGGTGAGTCGGGGGCCCGGAGACGCGCCTGGGGAGGGGGGATTAGACATGAGCATCATCCCCCCAACTCTAGTCAGGTGGGGGTCCCTCCAAATCCTTAGCCACGCCCCCCTCCCTCCCGGCCGGCCCACCTGATCGGCGCGCGTCGCCAAGCTCCGGTTGGCCGCCAGGCGCTCCTTCACCTCGTCCAGCTGCCCCGCGTAGGCCAAGTTGCAGAGCTCCACGTTGGACACGGAACCGCCGCCCTCCATCGCCAAGCCCGACGCGGCTCAACGGCAGCCCTCGGCAGAGACCGCCTCCTGGGCGCCGCTCAGGCAGCCAATGGGAACGGAGGCTCAGGAGCGGGCGGCCAATAGGCAGCCAGACCCCGCCCCCCCGCTCGAGCGTCATCCCCCTTCCCAGCCCCGCCCTCAGCAGGC
>NW_015167236.1:6296-10133 GCF_001447785.1 Gekko japonicus
TGAGCTGCTGGCATTAAAGTTGTGAGCAAGTGATTTGGCTGCTGCATAAATTAGTTTGCTCTGGAGCCCCATCCTTCCTGAGCTGAGACAAAAACGTGTGAGCCGGAGGCTAAAAAACTGTGAGCTAGCTCACACTAACTCAGCTTAGAGGGAACACTGGTTCCACCCTTTGCTTTCCTGGACCAGGTTCCCAGTGCCAATGTTCCCTCTGAGCCCTGGAGTCTTGTGTGCAAAATATCCTACTTTGGGAGCTTAGGGGCATAAAGGCGGTGAGCAAGCAATTGGGCTGCGGCATAAATCCGTTTCCTCTGGAGCCCTCCTTCCTGAGCTGAGACGAAGATGCGTGAGCCGGAGGCTGAGAAACTGTGAGCTGGCTCACACTGACTCAGCTTAGAGGGAACACTGGCTTCCCACGTCATCGGATCGGATGCCTGAGCTGGATCCTCCAGCCGGCCAGCTGGGGAGCCTCTTGTGCACCTCTGACGCTGGTCTTAAAGGTGCCGCTGGACGCAAAAGTTTCCCTGTTGCTTCAGAGTCAGACTGACACAGCTGCCCACCCGAATTGATGTATGTGTGTCATACATGTCATTTATTGAGTGGGGTTGGATAGGGAGTCTCCAGAGGCAGGCTTGAGGCAGCTGACCAGAAAGTCACAAAGCACAAAAAATTAAAATTCAAACACTTAAAAACGGCATAGTAGAACTATGATTGCCAGTGTTCCCTCTAAGCTGAGTTAGTGTGAGCTAGCTCACAGTTCTTTAGCCTCCTGCACACACATTTTTGTCTTGGCTCAGGAAGGATGGCGCCAGAGCAGACTAATCTATGCAGTAACCAAATCGCTCACCCACAACTTTAATGCCAGTAGCTCACAAAATAGAATTTTTGCTCACAAGACTCCACAGCTTAGAGGGATGTCTAGGGACTTTAGCCCTGTTTGACTGTAGCAGTGCAAACACACCGGATGCTTGTGGTGCCGTAAAAGCTTTGACAGAGCTATCGTGGCAGTAACATTCAGGGGCCGGAATCCAGTTTATTACACCTTTGATAGAAAAGATTCTAGTCCAAGGAAGGATGTGTTGCAATAAATCTGTTAACCTTTGAGTGGCCACAAGACTCCGTGTGTGGGTCATGTTTGCTGTGAGTCAGACTGTTCGAGCAGTGAGGTCATCGTAGACCTCTATGCTAATATTAGAATAAAAACTTGACGGTGTTTCAGCTGGTTCCTCTGCCGTCTGTGTAACCTTTTCCGGGATTCGATGGGGCAAGAACAGACCAAAGGTTGATTCAGGTGGGCAGCGGGGTTGGTCTGAAGCCGCAGAACTCGAATCTGGATCAAAGGTTGTTACAGTTAACAATGTGGTTGTCTTCTGTGCACTGCTAAGTTGGTCGCACGCCAGAGCTGGTCCAGGACCACAAGTTGAGCATGGGGAAGGGGAGGCACCCGAAGAACCTGAGAGTATTGACACTCTCACACACATGTGTGTGTGCGTGCCCGTGTACACTCATCTGGAGTTGCTGCTCACCATTCTGGCTGTGTACTCGCAGTCACCGATAACAGCATTTATACTTCACTTTCAGGTACTTCAGATGCTTCACGTACATTATCTTTTCGTAATTTTTACAGCGTCTTATAATTCCAGTATTGTTATCCCAGCCTGGCAGAGAGAGAGAGAGTTAGAGTTTTGTTGAGGAGACAGGCATGATTTGAACTGGGAGCCTCCTGATGTACTACATCAGCTGCAAATATAATAATAGCTTTTGTGTTGCTGGTGTGGGGAATGAACAGCTTGCCTAAGGCCATCTAGTGAGTCCAAGAGGGAGGTGAGATTTGAACCTAGGGCTTCTCAGGTTACAGCTTAGTCTATTACAGTGTTATCCTCTACCTGCTCCCTACTGGCTTCATTCTGTCTGCAAGGAACACAGTAAAGTTATTTACTAGCTGTATGGAGTGGGTGGGGATAGCTACCCTGCAGGAAAGCGAGAGTTGCTATCCTTTCCCTGTGGATTGCGGGCATTTTTGTAGCAGAGTCGTTCTGCTCCCTTGTCCTTTGATTCTGGGGGTGGGAACTGGATGCCTTTGGGATAGCTACAAGCAGAAATTCTTGGGTGAACATTCTGGGCAGGAGGCATACCGATAGTTTAATGTCAAAGATGATCCATGACTTTTGGGATATCTGATGTATGATTGATCAGTCCTTGGCACAAATATATGTTTTATGAGAACAAGACTACCAGAAGTAAAAAATGTCTTTAAATTTTGTTTGATTTGTTTGTTTTAACTTGCTAAGTTTGGATCTTGCCATTCTTTCAAGAAGCAGGTTCCCACCAATTGCAAACTCTTTGTTACGCTCCCTACAGTACAAAAAAGAAACACTTTGAATCTTTCATCTGGGTTAACATACATTATTTTCTCAGGATTTTTTTTTAAATTACACTTTTAACATCACTTGATATTAGAAAGATAGTTTCATATTGTTCTTGAGAACCACAAAATATTTCTCCGCTGGCACTGCTGACTGCTAAATTGGCTCTGAAGAGTTCTTCTCCCTAGCAGTTATACCCATCTTCAACGGGGAAGGCACGTTTTGTCTCATGACACTAGATTAAGCAAAGGAATGTGCTGCGAGTGAAAGCACTGCTGATAACTCTAGGCCTTTTGCCCTCTTTAAAACGATTGATTCCTTATGTTTGTATTCAACCATGTTTTTTAAAGGTCAGAGAGCAATTTAGCTTTGCTGTGTATCATAACGCTCTATTTTAGATCCATTTCAAGTTGTTGTCACTAATGATTTCTGTGTTGTATTTAGTCTGTTCTGTACATATTCTTGTCCCCATGTTAGCAAAGGAATTCAGTTTGAGTTATTGTCAGTTATAAAGAATTTGAAAGCTACAATTAAAAACTTGTATAGCAACAGAAAAAACAGAAACAACATCTAGTGCTGTCATTAAAACAATGGACTATAATATCAGATTATAGTCGCCCTGAGCCGTACGGGTAGGGCGGGATATAAATCCCAGAATAAATAATAAATAAATAAAATAAGATTATCTTGATTTCAGTGTGACATTTGCGAAAGCAGCTATTTTAGCTGTTAGGTTCCCTTTCTCCCATTGTCTCAATCTGATATGCAAGTAATTTTATATTAGGTTGGTCAAAAATCTAAGCTATTGACCCAGGCATTTTTCTAATGTCTTCCCTCTTATTCCTCTTCTATAGAATGGGGGGGGCTTGCACTGTGGCTCAGCTGAGGGCATGATAGTACCTCTACCAGTATCACTGTGTAAATATGGCTATTTGAAATACACTGTGGTTTTCACTGTTGTCTCTATAAGTATCTTTCTGCATATATAAAGTTGGGGATTAGGAAATAAAAGTGGATTTTGAGACAGCTTACTTTAACCTTTCCGCCTGTTTCCTCTAACAAAAGAATAAGCATTTTAGGACATGGATTGTGAATTTTAATGATCGCCCCCTGTCTCATGGGATCTAGTTTCAGTATTGGCTGGAGTGCTGAAATGCAAATGGCAAAGGCTACAGCCTGTCTCATAGTTACCCTTTAAGATGCTGTTAGTAAGCGTGACACTAATAAGAAAATGACAGGACCACTGCTAGAATTAGATTTGGCACAAGAGCCAAACAGGGACAAAAACCACTGGGAAAACCAAACAGAATCGACAAAGTGTATGTTCGCTCTTAGAACAGTTGTTGTTTTTGCAGAGTATCTAGAAGAGCTTCCAGAAACTGATGAGCCGGTGTGGATCCTGGGAAGGCAGCACCACCTGAAAAACGGTAGGCGCCGTCGGTTTAGGCCCCTCCGAGTTTTGTATTCTGAACCG
>NW_015167236.1:10149-33524 GCF_001447785.1 Gekko japonicus
GTTTGTGTGGAGAGCAGAAATCCTGGGGAACCAGCCCCACTACGTGAAACGTCAGGCATACGGATATAGGTCACTAACAGGAAATTTATTTAGGTAGGGCGGGACGCTCTCATGATGAGGGATGCTTCTCAAATGTGACCGAAGTTATTTCTAGTAATCAGGTGGTTAGGAAATAAACATGGGTGGCTGTATTTTTAGGGATGTTCAGCTGAGAAGATGGCCTGACTGAGAAACCCTACCCTTTAACACACACACCCCAACTGAAGACGGAATGTGATGGTTGACCGGGGGGGGGGGAGTATTGGAGGGGGAAGGGTTAAACAACGCCTCTCCACCCGCCCTGGCACGTGGACTTAAAGCAGTCTGGGCAGGCTTTGGATTCCTTTCCCCCACCTACCCCCCGCCTAGAAGAATCATGGAAGTTAAACTTTGTTGAGGAATTGGAATCAGTCCCCCACCCCATTTAACTTGGGGGTTATTTAGCCATGAAAGACACAGTAGAAATGGAACAATTCCATAGACCCTGTAGTTTCAGCCTTGGAGAGTCGAAATCTCCAATGAGCTGTCACAGCAGCTATACTTGGTACTGAAGAAAAAGGGGAGAGGGCCAAGTCTGTTTTATGGTGGCTACTTCCTTACTCCACCCTCAGCTTCTGAGGATCTGATGGTGCCTGCTAGATGAGAGAGATCAGCGAATGTTGTTGCAGATGTTAGATTAACATGCTGCGGATAACTTGGCATTTGGGCCCCCATCGTAATGCTTTTTGTTTGTTTTTAAATTCTAGATAAATCTAAACTGCTCTCTGATATAAGCGGTCGTCTTTGGTTTACATACAGAAGAAAATTTTCACCCATTGGTAGGTATGCTTCCTGGGATACGAACCATGTAGAAGAGTGAACAATTAATTCTGAAAAATAGGTCTTATGACTTTTTACTGTTTCCTAGGCGTGTAAAAGGATCGAATCTGCATCCATGTGCCCAAGGGTGTGGGATTGTTCTGTTATCGCCCAGTAGCCTTAATTCTTCTAGACGCATGCCTGTATCCAGAGGACCTCTGGAATTTACAAAATTATAGCTGATGGATATCTTCCAGCAGTCCCCTCAGGTGTAATTAGTGACAGTCACTTTCCTTCTCCGTGGTCTTTCTGTAACTTGAGGAGAGGCGTGTAAAGACCATCCTTCCCTCCGGGAGCATCTGACTTTCAAAGACTCAAGAGGTCTGCTCACTGCTCTTATGAGATGGGGAGTAGGTCTGTGTTTCTTCTGCGTTGCTGTAGTCTTACCAGAAACAAATCCAACGTGAAATTTCTAGCCGTTATGCTGGTACCAAACTGAGGCCAAGTAATTGTTCCAGCCAGAGTTTAGGCGGGTACTAAGCATTTTTCTGTGACCCTTGGTGAAACACGTGACCCAGGGGAGGCCGGCCATCCTGTGGTTCTGGGGGTGGGGCATCCAGTTATACTCGTAACCGTGGTGATTCGTGACGTAGGTGGCACGGGCCCGTCCTCTGATGCCGGCTGGGGCTGCATGCTGCGATGCGGACAGATGATGCTGGCCCAGGCGCTGATCTGCCGGCACTTGGGACGGGGTGAGTGTGCTTTTTTCCTGGACGTGAATTCTGAGAATGTCATTTTTTCTTTCCTTCCCCCCACAAACCTGCACTGAAGCTCAGGCAAGAAAGACAGATGATATCTAGGGTGTCTCTGCAGAATCTTGGGGCTGAGGAGTGCTCCAGCAGTAGCACTTTTGACTCTCATGGTGATATGTTTTAAGTTGCAGACTTCAGCCAGGGATGTAGACCAGAAGTAAGTCCTGTTGATTTGAGGGTTTTAAATTCCCTGGACGGCACCCATCGGCTTTCCGAGTGGCTGGGCTTTATTCACTAAGTTAAAATATTTATTGTGCTGCTTTTTCACAGGCAGTGTTCGAAGTGTAACCTTTAAAGCATAGGACTGAAGTAGTCATAAATTTAAAGACTGAACTCTGGAAAACCCTGCTGAGGACTGAGAAAACTAAATGGGTTTCACTTAGTGCCTAAAAATGACGGTGGCAAAAGGACCTCTCTAGGGAGAGAGTTTCAGAGATAAAGTGCCACCACCCGCAGGCTGTGAATCCATTTGGTACCCGCTGTGACTCTGGTGCTTTGCGAGGAAAGAGACGGCGATGTTTAAAATCTGGAATAATTTTCACAGATTGGCTGTGGGAGAAACACAGAAAGCCACCCGAGGAATATCACAGGATCTTGCGCTGTTTCCTGGACAGAAAAGACTGCTGTTATTCCATCCACCAAATGGGTAAAAGTGGTTTTAAATGCTTCCATCCACCCCGTTTTCCAAGTTATTTATTTGGTACACTTTTGGAGCTCTTGGAAAATGTAGTCTGTCACATTATATAAAACACTGTACCTCTTTGTCAAAGTTACTGTGTACGGAAGGAGTAAGTTAGACCTTTGTTTAGATGTGAATGTAGAAACATTGTTGAGGTTTGTTTGTTCTGAAAAGAAAAGTGGGGTAGAAATAATAATAATAATAATAATAATAATAATAATAATAATAATTGGGGCTGAGAGAGCTCTGACAGAAACTGCTCTTCTTCAAGGTCAGCTCTTGTCAGAACTATGGCTTGCCCAAGGTCATCTAGCAGCTGCAAGTGGAGGAGTGGGGAATCAAACCCGACTCTCCCAGATTAGAGTCCGCACACTTAACCACTACACCAAACTGGCTCTCATAAATGTCCTAGCAATAGGACAGTTATTTTATTCATCACTTAACTCCTGTCTGCCTTCTCACTCAAGACTAGTTCCCAAAGCAGCTTGCAATAATGTAAAAGCTGCAAGGAGAGCCAATAACAATATATATATATATATATATATATGGAGAAGAATCAAGAGTAGCAAATACTCAAGCATCTACAGGCAGGTGGGAAATAGAGGGTTCCGGTACATTTAAAGCAGATAACCAGGACTTCCTTCAGCTGAACCCAGCTTGTGTGGGGCACTGTATTGTGGAAGACAGCGTGATGGTCATATTTGAGAGTTGCCTGGACCCTCTTCCCCTCTCCTTCATCTATTGTTCATCTGGTATTGTTTGGCAATTGCGTTGTCCACTGCTTTACAGGTAACTGGTGTGTATAATACCAACAGATGTTAAAGGCCCACAAAAAAGCAGAGATACAAGAAGCCTCAATTACTTTGATATAAAAAAAAATTACTTTGATATTAACACATGGACACAAGAGAAAGCAAAGTCTTCCTGTTTGTATTATTTTAAGAGAGGTAACAGTGTTGATCCAAAACTAGCATCACGTCGGATCGAAATGGTTTCGGCAGCACATCCTGGCGAACCAGTTGTGTTGAAAGGACAGTGAGCTTTTGAGCGGTACTAAATTCTTACTCCCTGATAAAAGGCAGTTCATTGGGGAGGTTGCTGTCCCAATTAAAAAAAAAATGTCTGCACGATTTTGGGACTTCAGAACTGTTACCTCATCTCTGTGAGTTGTAAATATCATCTAACAGTCTGTGCAATCTAGCTGAAGCTCTCTTGACTCATAATAATCTTCCAGCGTGACCCTCGACATTGAACAAAGTGGCAAATCCCGGAAGCAGATCACTCCAATGAATCGGGAATGTGTACAGTGCGGTAATTCAGAGAATATGCCCTTTCCTGCGTGCAGTTTCCTGACGCTTCTATTCTTCCGTGTGTCTGTTTGTGATCCACACAGCACAGATGGGTGTTGGCGAAGGGAAGTCCATTGGCGAATGGTTTGGACCAAACACCGTGGCCCAAGTGTTAAAGTAAGCAAGCGTATATACATTGTGTTGTGTGTAGGATTTATACTTTCCCACATGCAGGCAAAAAAGACCTCGCAGAATCCTGTAAGTGGAACCGTTGGCCACTCCTCGCCCTCTGTTTCAGTTGCATGCATATCCGCCAGCTCTTGCACCATTGAGATTCTTCCTGCATCACGTTGTTAATCACATTTCCAAGGAAAGGTGCATGTGGGTGTTTTTTTTGTTATATCCTCATAATCCTCTGAGGTAGGTTAGGCTGAAAAGTGCCCACCTTCAGCCTAAGGAAGCTTAATTCTGGCCTGGTATGACGGGGACAGCAAAGGATGAGATGGTTAGACAGTGTCATCGATGCAACGAACATGAAACTGAGCCAACTTCAGAGGACGGCGGAAGACAGGAAGGCCCAGCGTGATCTGGTCCATGGGGTCGCAAAGAGTCGGACTCGACTGTGCGACTGAACAACAACAAATGTTGTCTGCATTGATAAACCATGGTTTATGATTGGGCTAGCAAACCGGAGTTAGAGTCTGAGGTGAGCTTGCAAGCTGTGGTCTGTGCTAACTGCGGTCTGGTGCTGTGTTTGACTTGATGAGCCGGTTGAGGCTGCCCCCCAGTCTCCAGAGGGCTAGCATGTCTGGACCCAAGTAGATGCGAAATGAGTTGGACAAGCAGCTCTAGCCCTGGTTTGCCTGTACACAGAAGTTCAAACCATTCTTTGAATTCTGAACAAAGGTAGGCACAAATGGGTGGTTTGGCCTGATGTCTGGGTTGAGGCCCCGAGTGGCTCAAGATCACCCAAGAGAACAAAGCGTGGTTCCCGTGGCACCTTTAAGACCAATAAAGTTTAATTCTTGGGCATAAATCTTTGACGTGGACGCACCTGTACAAAAGCTCATACCCAGAATAAAACTTTGTTGGTCTTGTCTGCTGCCGTAGCATCCAGTGCTCTCCGCTTAGCCCTCCCATGGCTGGTCCAAAGGCTTCCAGACACCACCACCTCTTCTTGGAACTTAACTTCCAAAGGAGAAGCAAGCTCACTCGTGTCCCCAGTGTTGGCAGGCGAGAGCCTGGGCCGACATCCCCTGCGGGCCCTGCAGAACAGGCCAGTCCCCCTGGGCTCAAGAAGGACGGTGGGTGAGGGGGGAGTGGAGGAGAACACTGACAGCTGAATGGCAGTTTTGGAAACGACTCTGCACCTCTGCACCAGACTGCCAGCTTGCCATCGTACTGTTGACAATCTACACATCTCTGTTAAAGATCATTTTCACTGTTGATTTCAGATTCAGGTGGGCAGCCGCGTTGGTCTGAAGTGACAGAACAAAATCTGAGTCCAGTGGCACTTTTAAGACCAACGAAGTTTAATTCTGACTCCTATAAGCTTATACCCAGAATTAAACTTTGTTGGTCTTAAAGGTGCCACTGAACTCAAACTTTGTACTGTTAATTTTAGTTATTTAAAAAAGACACGACCCCAGTGAGCTGCTTGCAACAGTTTTTGATTCCCCCCTGGACTGGGGCTACATTCTGGCCCAGATTTCACCCTCCCTCTTGCAAGATGACATTAAGTGGTCTGACAGCCTTTCTTCATCATGTGAGCGTTTGTAATCAGGGCCAGCTCACTCAGTAGGCGAACTAGGCGATCGCCTAGAGCGGGCCGGCCCTTAGGGGCGCCAAACTGCACCCAGCCCCGTACTCTGAGAGTTTCTTGATTATTTGTGTTTTTCATTCTTCCAAAAATGCATTTATTTTTGAAAAATGGTGGGCGCGGGGGGGGGCAGAAAGTATTCTCGCTTAGGGTGCAAAATAAGCTGGGGCCGGCCCTGTTTGTAATATGGGGATTATAAAGCACTGCAATAACGACAGTGTATTATTCATTTGTGGCATATACATGGCAGTATGTGGAAAAACATCCAGGCAGGAACTATGTATAAGAAGGAAATTATCCATTGTTATAACCCACATAAACGTCCATAAATGGTCCCCTTTCCTTGCATCATAGTTTAGGATGCCTTTGGAATCTTCTGTTTCTCCAAAGCATGTCTAATCTGGTATCTCTAGATATAGTGAAGGTGGGACTTTGAACCTGAAATGGGAACATCTCTTCATGAATGGCTTTTCATGTTGTTCATTCAGGAAACTTGCACTGTTTGATGAGTGGAATTCCTTGGCCGTTTACGTGTCTATGGACAACACGGTGGTGATTGAAGACATCAGTAAGTTGAACATATCAGTGCCTTTAACAGGGTTTCTGGTTTGCCCAAGCTTTACACTGAATTGGGGCTGCACCCCAGTGTCTGTCTATGAAAACCTGAAAGCCAGTAATACTGCATTTGGAGAAGCAAGGCCAGTTCTGTTTTCCAGATAAATTCCATTCTGCATTGTTGCACGGCCATGTAAAATCACAAGGAATGTCTGGGGAACGAGTTAGCAGGAATTCCGATAGTGCCTTCCTTAAGGCAAGCTCAGTGGCCAACAGGCTGCCCGATGAATCCATCTCCCCCTCCTAAAGCCAGTGTATTGGCCATTGCATGCCAGGTGGCCACACCTCATTCTGTTACCGCATGGAGCTGATTCCTTACCGCAGAAGTCATGAGGCTTTGAAGCCACTTTGCGGCCATTGGTGCCAGCAGTCTGACTGTGAGCTGGGGGGGGGAGTGGTCTTAGCAGGTTGATTACCTTGAAATCTCTTGTGCCTTGCTCAGTTGAAGATCGTGGCACATGCCGCCTCTTGAGTATATTATCTTACTAGCACAAAGGCTTGATCACTCTTGCTAGTCACTTAAGTTAGAAAGCGTCATTTATGTGCATTCCCCAAGCCTTCGCTGGACTGTCGATACTGGTGGCCATCCAAACTGATTTAAGTTGTGCAGGCAGAACTTCTTTGGCTTTGGTCCTTGCTGCTGGCAACCTTCCTTGAGGTCTCTGCCCTGACCAACAATTTCTCATGGTCAAGGAACTTCCCTGTTCCCTTCAGTGAAGATGGTACACTGTGTGTGAGTGAGCAGGTGGCCGTGTACAGAGATGGGCATGCAGGTGTTCCCCCTCTGATGAAGTGGCGGAGGAAGCCGTTTTGTGCAAAGTGTGTGTGTGTGTGTGTATGTGAGTGTGTGTTGGTCAAAAGGAAACAAGCATGTCTTCAGCAAGCAGGCCTTCTTGTCTCTTTATTCCCAGAGAAGATGTGCTGGTTCCCTTCCCAGAACTGCCCCAGTGCCCACTGCAGTTCTCTGTTGCACAAGGGTGTGCTGGGCCGAAACAAGAGCCCGGCAGAGTTCTGCTGCAGCTGGAAGCCTCTGCTGCTGATTGTACCTCTTCGCTTGGGGATAAACCACATCAATCCGGTTTATGTCGATGCTTTTAAGGTAAGACGCCCTCTCAGCACATGTAGTTGACCTGGTTAGTTGGTGGTTTTGTTAGGAGGTGCTTGGAGCAACTAATACCTCTCTGTTCTCTCTCCTTTTGGATCTGCAGGAGTGTTTTAAGATGCCACAGTCCTTGGGAGCTTTAGGAGGAAAACCAAACAATGCCTACTACTTTATAGGATTTTTAGGTAAGGAGGAAAAAATAACTGTAACCTCACAGTTGGGTTACTGTAACGTGTTCTAGGTTGGGCTGCCCTTGAAGACAACCTGGAAACTGCAGCTGGTCCAGAATTTGGCAACAGTGATTATTGTCAGGGGATAACTGATAGAAACTGCTATATTGGTTGCCAGTTCAAGTCAAGGTACTGGTTATGACCTTTAAAGCCCTTCACATCCTGTGGCCCACATCTCTACAGGATGGTCCTCTCCAGGGGTCATTTCGTAGAAAAAGAGGTGCAGGAGCTCATTAGCATAATTCATTTGCATATGCCACACCCCCTGACATCACCGGAAGTGTGTCAGAAGGCAACACCCACTGCTCAGGCTCCACTGGGCTCTTTTGGTTTGCTAGCTATTGGGGGGGGGGGAGATGCAGATCTGTCCTTGCAGAGGAGGGAGAGCTTGTACCTGAATAAAACTTGGTCTTAAAGGTACCACTGGACTGTTTTGGATTGCTAGCTATGGGGCGGGGGGAACGCGCAGATCTGTCCTTGCAGAGGAGGGAGAGCTTGTACCTGAATAAAACTTGGTCTTAAAGGTACCACTGGACTGTTTTGGATTGCTAGCTATGGGGCGGGGGGAACGCGCAGATCTGTCCTTGCAGAGGAGGGAGAGCTTGTACCTGAATAAAACTTGGTCTTAAAGGTACCACTGGACTGACTGTTTTGGGCCGGGGGGGGGGGGCTCTGCAGCTTACCTGGCTGCTTCTTGCTCTGACTGAGGGCTCCTGGTAGCAGGGGGTGGGGCTTGTTGCATGTGCCCACCCCTTGGGCTCTTTACTGCCGGAGCTTTGCTCCTGTATGCTCCTGCAGGAAATGACCCCCGGTCCTCTCCCATATGTTCCTGTGCACCTACTACAATCTCAGGCTGCCACCTGCTGGCGTCAACCAGAGCCCAGGCCTTTGCTATTACGGCTCCCACTTTGTGAAACAGGGTCCCTTAAGAGGTGAAGGGGAGCCCTCTTGTTAGAGATCTTTGAGTGGAACTGCACGTTTTGTTTCTTGGTCTGGGCTTTTGATGGCAAATGAGCAGTGGACATCTTTTGGGGGGGGGGTATTTGGGAGTTTTTTCTGGTTTTAATGTGTAATTAATCCTATAAGCCTCCTTGAGTCAAGAGAAAAGATGTGGTACAAATAATTCAATCTAAATTAAATGTATTAGAGGAGAGAGGAAGACCTCTCCTTCAAAGCATTATCTGTTAAAGCTGGAATTATGTCGTGTGATTACGGCCACATGAAGGGCAAGGGGGGGGGGGAAACGAGAGCCGACAGACAATATTCACGATGGTGCTTTGTACTAAACGAAATCTCCCCTCTCGCCTTAGGAAAGAAACAAAATGGGGGTATTGCATGTTTGTGAACAGTTCTTGCCGAAGGTGTGGATAGATCAGCTCTGGGATATGACAGATGAATCCGTTGAAATTTTTTAATCCAAACTGTCGTCTGTAAAATGGAGGTTAGCAGGCCTCTTTGGACGCTCAGTTCTCTCACCCCCAGTACTATTCAGAAGAAGAAACCTGGAGTAGGCCTGTAGCACATCCGCGCCTTCCCTCCCCACATCAGGCAGAAATTGGGATTCAAGATGGAATGTTCCCGGATTATGTGAATGTGGGACTTCCCATCTGCTGGGAGAATACCGAGAATCTCGCGTGCATTTCTGTGACTTCCCCCTAGTGAAAGCAGCAGGTTTAAGATGTTCCTGAACCCCAGATAGCTTGTTATGTCATCTCTCCAAAGACAAAGGGGAGGGGGGAGGATAACATCCAAAGAAGGTCTCAAATGCAGCCCTTTGTGATCATCTCAAAATCAAGACAGCGGCTTAAACCCTCTCCTGAGGTTGTAATTGTGAGCACTCGCAATAGGACCCTGTTGCAGGTGTTGTCTAGGACAGCATAGACGCTTTCTCTGGAGGTGCTGAGTGTCAGCCAAGCAGCAGAGGCCAAAGGTCAGGCCAAATAGCCTGCAACCAGTGTTCCCTCTAAGCTGAGTTAGTGTGAGCTAGCTCACAGTTTTTAGCCTCTAGCTCACACATTTTCGTCTTAGCTCAGGAATGATGGTTCCAGAACCAAGTAATTTATGCAGTAGCCAAATTGCTGCTCATAACTTTAATGCCAGGAGCTCACAAAGTAGAATTTTTGCTCACAAGACTCCACAGCTTAGAGGGAATATTGCCTGCAACGTGCCTTAATGCCTCTGGAGGGCCCAGCTTCCTCTGCAGCAGAGCCCTTCGGGCATCTCTCGGGGCTTCCCATCAGTAATGCAAGACTGCGCCCTTTTTGGTTTTCCCTGTTCCCAATAAACAACTCAGTTCCCTCCACAGGAAACGAGTTGATCTATTTGGATCCTCACACCACCCAGCTTTTTGTAGACTCTGAAGAAAATGGTATGGTGGATGACCACAGCTTCCACTGCCAGCAAGCACCACATCGGATGAAGATTCTGAATCTGGATCCCTCCGTAGCATTGGTAGGTGTTGTGGGACGAAACGTGCGCAAGGCGGAATGCAGAGGAGCACATTGTTTTCCTTGGACCGCATTCCAGAGCCTCATGGTGCATTTCCTGCCCTGGCTTTTCTTTCTGCCCTTGCAGAGACAGGGCCAGGACCCTGTGAGCCCCATCCGTAAAATGGACCCCAGTCTAGTGAGCGGATCAGCTTTGCTTTGCTTTCTTACTGCCGCTACAGCTCCCCTCTTGTGCAAAAAAGGTACTGGCCCCCAGGCTCTCCGCAGTGGCAAGTTCTCAAGGGAAAACCCTTCACCTTTCGTTGCGTAGAGAAGTGTTCAGTGATGGGAGCCCTTACCTGCAGTCCAAAACTGGTATGGTCCGAATTAGGGGTGTGCACAAAGAAAACCAGTATTTTTCATGTTCATATTGAACCCGAAAAATGTCACTATTTCTCGATATTCCCAAATCCCAGTATCGGTATGGTATTGGGATTCAAGAAATATTTGGGACTGATGATTTTGCTCCCCTGCTCCATTATACCCTGTGGGGAGCATTATAGCCCATGGTCCCTGTAGCCTATAATAGAGAATCAGTCCAGGGGTATCTGGGGCTCTGTTTTTTGAGGGAGAGGCACCAAATTTAAAGGAACAGAGAGCCCATTAAATGCCCTGTAACAGTGGGCCATTTTTGGATAGCGGACTCACTAGCCCCCTAAGTGATCAGCAGGGAAAATTCTTGGAAAATACCGATAATGGATTTATCGGTGGTTTTTTCTGGCTCCGCTTATACCGCGCGCCCACCCCTAGTCCGGATACAGGGTTGGATTCTGTGGATCTGTTCAGCTAACGGCAGTGCCTTCTCCTCGCACCCCTTGAGTCAGGAAGAAGCTTCTTGCGCTGTGGGAAAGTGCTGCTAATGGAAGAGATCCGTGGAATTCAGTTCACAGTTCAGGGGCGCCCCCAACCCGAGAAAGAATTAGGGTGGGCAGGGGTCCCCAGTCTTTTGGAGCCCAGGAATTCTGACACGGGGTGTGTGTGTGTGTGCGCGCGCAATCACAACATGGCTGCCACAGGAGGTGGAGCCACACACAGCAGAAGCTCAAGTGCAGGGGAGAAGAGGGCTGATTTTAAAAATGCCCTGGGAAAGGAGAGACAGACAATAAAACCAAATCTGTGGTGGCAGCTGTCACTGAAAACAGTGTTATCTTAATCTGCACAGCCAATCAGAAAGCCCCTCATGTGGCTCCACCCACTTTCTAAAAATGCTTGGTGGGGGGGCCAGGGTGCTCACAGGCACCACGTTGGGGACCCCTGGACGAGGGGAAAGTGATCTTGGTTTTTTAAAAAAAGAAGAAAGTTTTCTCCGCAGAATTTCTGCTGGTTCATTGGGCAACCGCAGTACAGAACGCATACGATTGCCTGGTCTGTTACTTGTACCAAGCAGTGGTATCCTATAAATAAAACCATTGTGGAGTAATGAATGAATGGTGTACAAAACAAAGTCAAAATGGCTTTATTAAACACTGTGTGGATAAAAGACTTTGTTGATCTGGATGCTGTCATCTTTTCACCTGATAGTTGTCTGAACTACTATACAGACCAGTGGGTTTCAGTGTTCTGATTTAGTAATTACCTTAACTTTTAAATTATATGTAACTTAATATGCTTGTAATTTTACAGGGCTTCTTTTGTAAAGAAGAGAAGGACTTTGATAACTGGTGTAGCCTTGTGCAAAAGGTAAGCATTAGGAAACCCTCTGAATTGAATTCGCATAGGCGGACTTGTTACACTGTAAATAAAAGACCCCCCCCCCAAAAAAAAAGACATATCTCTGTGGTTTACAGCTTTTTATATACTGGTTTGGGATGATCTTTTAGAGTTCTTCCAGCGATAGTAGCACAAAACCCGGAAACTACAAAAACAAAAGCTGAGGGAAATGTGAATTGCGATGTTTGCTACTCCCCAGTTAGCAGGTCTTCCAGCTTCCTTGTTAAGGTATCTCTCTGTAGCCATTGGCTGCATTGCTGTGATGTCACAGCACTGAATGCAATGACTAAAAAACATTTTAATTGCAAAGGCGTTAAGGAGAAAGTGCAAAGGGGTGAGGGAGGCAAGAAGCTGGGAAATGAAAAGGCAGGCACAAAGGTAATTTCACTATACGAGTAATTGTTGGGCGCCTGCATTTGTGTGCTTATTATGGCATGTGCTCTTACATGTTCAAATAGTGCCACAGGTGATTAGTGTTTAGGAACTACTAATTTGATTCAGTGGAGTACCGCTTGGGGGTGTCATCAAATCCCACAGGCAATAGTTTGGGGTTTGAGGGTATTTTGGGTCCTCAAATGGCCGCCTGTGTGCAGAGTCAGGCTTCCAGAGGTACGTACCAGAGCTCCATTGAAGCATACTGTGTTGCGGCATACTGAAATAACAGGTGCTCCTAAGAGAGGAGGATGAGGAGCTTTGACTCGGTCAGGAAGAATGTCCTCAATCGGGAGAACGATGCAAGCTATAATAGGACATGGTGGCCCTCGAAGGCCGACTGTGGTGCGTTCACAGTTCACAGCTAGACTTCTGGGGGTGGGAGTCTCTCATCTTGAGGCATATCTCAAGAACCGTTGTCCTCCCCCAGGAGATTCACAAGCAACAGAGTCTGCGTATGTTTGAGCTGGTTCAGAAGCACCCCCCACACTGGCCTCCCTTCGTACCTCCTACAAAACCGGAAGTAACGACAACTGGAGCAGGTACGGGACTGAATCGAAGGCTCGGCTTTTTAAAGGGGCTTTTTCATCGTTTACTCTGCGTGTGGCTATGGAGAATCCATCTCATGCTAATAGTGCACTTCACCCGCATCTAGAGTACCGGAGGGGAGCCCTAGGTTTTTTACTTATTTATTTAATTTATACCCCGCTCTCTCCGTCAAAGCAGGCTCAGGGCGGGTTGAACTCCAGGAAATCCCTTGCTCTGCCATTACCACGATGGGCTTTTTTTGGTGGTCGTAGCCACTTCTCCTTTAAGTTAGTGTTTATCTTCTTGTGACATAAGTAGTCCTAATGAGTTGGCTTCAGAGGTGGTCGTGTTTGTCTACAGTAGAACCGCTAGCTTCGAGTCCAGTAGCACCTTAGAGACCAACAACATTTTTTTGGGGGGGGTGAACTTTTGAGAGTCAAAGTTCTCTGCATCAGTATTAGGGTCTTCCCCCCCAAACTCCAGCACAATGCCCCCTTCTCCGAGTTCAACCTGGGAGAGAAAAAGGTTCACTCAAGGCTTTTCGCTAACAAAGCAGGCAGTCATATTAAGAATGATCCTTCTGATGTGAGCCCATCAGAGTGCCCCAGCTGAACAAGCTGCCATAAAGAGCAGATACAAAGTTCTTCTTTTATAGGACAAGATAAACAAAAGGAGGTCAGGGTCTGGTATTTCGAAGAGGGGTACATCCAGTCCATTCTCAGACATAATTTGCTCTACCCAGGTGCAGATGAACCATGAAGCAGACCAAGCACGTGCTTAGGGCACCAGGGCCAAAGGGGGCACCGCAAAGTTGGGAAAAGGGTGAAAATTGTGGTATCCTATGAATAAATTTTTGTACGGCTGCAACCTGCATTGTCTATCTGGTCAGACAGGTCAACAACTAAAATGGACTGGGGGTCAGTGTGGAAAGGAGGGGGGCACCAAGATTGGTCAGTGCTTCGGGCACCAGTGAGCCTTAATCTGCCCCTGGCTCCACCCTCTGTTTAGAGGACCTCCTGCATTCCTAGGAGGGACAGAAGGAAAACAAGCCTTCTGCACTTTTCCCTGCACAGTTAGATACTTCATAAGGGGAAATCCAGCAATAATGGCAATTTACTGAGGGACCAAAGCTACTGCTTCTATTCTGTTTGCTACACTTGGAAATACTTTAGTTTTTAATGTAGATAAATAGATTTATGCAGTCAAAAAAACCTCCTGTAATTTTCCACAGAGCTCATTGAGTCCATGGATAAGCTCTTCGAACTGGAAGAAGAGTTTGAGATCCTGAGTGTCTGAAGGAAGTGTCTGCTGACCTGTTGTGTGCCCGTCTGTAGCATATGCCGGTGTCTAAGAACACACAGCCTTTTCTAGCCCCAAAGTGCCTGAATATGACCCACGGACAGAGCGCAGGAACTGAGGTAGCTCTGGGAATGAAGGCAAGAGTTCAGAAAACTTCCCAAGCAGGGAAGAGAATTGACCCTGGACTGAGACATGCATTTCCCCTCCCCAGGAAGTATAATCTCTGAAGAAAACATACTTCTTGGGATAAAAGAATGTTATCAGAGTAACAACCTCTGTGCTACAGCTGGGAATTAAACGCCTTGGAGGCTTTGGAACCCTTGGATGGCTATTGTTAGTCCATGTCGTATGATGCAATACTTCTGCTCACGCCGAAAGCATGATGTCGAGGTGAAAGGACTGTATTTACCTCTTGTTCCTTCACGAGGACAGCATCTTGGAACTTGTTTCATTGTCTTGTTTTGAGAGATCAACTGGATCAGGAGGAAAACTGATGTCATGAAAATATTTAATGTTCTCGCAACCACACTTTGTTTCTATAACAGAAACTGTGTCTAATCAATGTGATTTTGCAATTGTCCTCCTGTTTCTAGGAGATACATAAAGAAACCGGGGATATGGAGGGCAACCCCTCCACCAGCCTCTTGAATGGCACCCCTTGTGCAAGCCCCCCACCCACACCAAGGGAGGCTGGCTGTGAGGGAAATCCCAGGCCCGAGTCTCGGTGGGGTTGCTCTCTTTCTCCGTAATTCTCATTCTGCACATTTCACCTTGACCTTAAGTTCAAATCATTATTAAAACTCTTGTTTCTGAGCAAAGAGTCTTTCATTTAAATTGTATCTTATTTATTTTTTAAAAAAGAAACATTTACACTTTTCCCCCCTGTATGGGCACTTTTACATGTTCATCTAATAAATTTCTTAAACATTTAATAAGCTAGGTTTTTGTGAGTTGTCTGGATTTACTGTACCCAGTGAAAGTTACCTGCTTCATCTATGGCTGGTTCCTCTTTAGTTTGGCCATTCAGGGGGTGACCATTTGGGTGAAGTTCAGGTCCTTTTCGTGCTGAAACAAGACCTAAGTGTGTAATGGGAATGAATGTATGTTCTACCTACACTCTCCATGCCACATTTTAGACTGGCGCAGGAACTGAGGTCTTGTGTTCTGTAAAGTATGATGCCCTGTTAATGGCACCATATCAACAAGCTCCCTCTGCATTTAGAGTACATCTTACACAGTCCCTGGGCCACACTGAAGGTGCCCGCAAGCACAGCTGGGGACTGCTTCAGCACCTCTTCTTGGCTGAGGCCATCAATCCAGATGGCTGCCGCTCCCACAGAAAGGACGACTGTGGTTCACTAAGCCGGCACCTGCGTCGTACCCTGAAGCCCCAGGCTCTGGCCTCTCCAGGTGAAAGGGCTCAAGAGGCAGGTGCTGGGAAAAACTTTCCTCTAGAAAGAGACCCAGAAGAGCCTGGGTCTCAGCTACAGTTACTACACTACACTACACTGAGAGCCAGTTAATGTCGTGGTTGAGTGCGCGGACTCTAATCTGGGCGAACCGGATTTGATTCCCCACTCCTCCACTTGCACCTGGCTGGATGACCTTGGGCAAGCCATAGTTCTGATAAGAGCTGTTCTTGAAAAAGAGCAGTTTCTGTCAGAGCTCTCTCAGCCCTACCTACCTCACAGGGTGCCTGTTGTGGGGAGGGGAAGGGAAAGGAGTTTGTAAGCCGCTCTGAGACACCGGGTAGTGAAGGGCAGGGTATAAATCCAATCTCTTCTTCTACACACTGCTAGCTGAATCAGATGGACTTGTGGGTCTTCAAAATCCCAGCCAGTGGTCCTTAACACCCCTTTCCCATGACACTCAATATGGTTTACTTTGGAGCAAGATGTTGGCCTGTAAATTCCTTCCACATTCCAGATTTGTCCAGGGAGCAATTCCTGCTCTTGAACCAACTTCCCATTCAGGCAAGAGGCACGTTTTACTTTGGTTAACGATGCATTTCACACAAGGTCTCAACGTCGGCACCTTTGCTGTCGAAATAAGGGGACATAATTCACAACACTGGCATTTTTTTCTGTTTTATGGCTTTGAGGAAAAAATACAAATGGCAAATACAGTCAGTGCCCCAAAGATGCTTTCAGCAGTGCATTAAAAAGCCATTTTTAAATAGATTGGCAGAAGAAAAACAAAATGGTTTGAGTTGTATAAAAGATTCAACCACCATGTCCGTTAACATCAGCATAAACCTAAAGTGTTTAATAGTCTATTAAATATTTAGGTATCAACAGTTCCAAGGCTACCTCTGAAATATAATGCCAAAGTATTTCTACAAAATCCAAGAAAATAGAAAATTTCCACTTGAGTTTAGATAATGCAAGTGGTGAGAAAGAGTCGGTGTTACCCAATGGCTGTTGCTGAGACTGTCAACCCATTGCAAGGGGCGTGGAGTTGGAATGGATTCTGGTATCGGCTACTATAAGGGGTAGCACGTGGATTTCCACTCGAGGTGAAACTATATTCTTAGATGCAGGAGGAAAACTGATGTCATGAAAATATTTAATGTTCTCGCAACCACACTTTGTTTCTATAACAGAAACTGTGTCTAATCAATGTGATTTTGCAATTGTCCTCCTGTTTCTAGGAGATACATAAAGAAACCGGGGATATGGAGGGCAACCCCTCCACCAGCCTCTTGAATGGCACCCCTTGTGCAAGCCCCCCACCCACACCAAGGGAGGCTGGCTGTGAGGGAAAACCCAGGCCCGAGTCTCGGTGGGGTTGCTCTCTTTCTCCGTAATTCTCATTCTGCACATTTCACCTTGACCTTAAGTTCAAATCATTATTAAAACTCTTGTTTCTGAGCAAAGAGTCTTTCATTTAAATTGTATCTTATTTATTTTTAAAAAAGAAACATTTACACTTTTCCCCACTGTATGGGCACTTTTACATGTTCATCTAATAAATTTCTTAAACATTTAATAAGCTAGGTTTTTGTGAGTTGTCTGGATTTACCGTACCCAGTGAAAGTTACCTGCTCCATCTATGGCTGGTTCCTCTTTAGTTCGGCTATTCAGGGGGTGACCATTTGGGCGAAGTTCAGGTCCTTTTCGTGCTGAAACAAGACCTAAGTGTGTGATGGGAATGAATGTATGTTCTACCACCTCTCTCCATGCTACATTTTAGACTGGCGCAGGGACTGAGGTCTTGTGTTCTGTAAAGTATGATGCCCTGTTAATGGCACCATATCAACAAGCTCCCTCTGCATTTGGAGTACATCTTACACAGTCCCTGGGCCACACTGAAGGTGCCCGCAAGCACAGCTGGGGACTGCTTCAGCACCTCTTCTTGGCTGAGGCCATCAATCCAGATGGCTGCCGCTCCCACAGAAAGGACGACTGTGGTTCACTAAGCCGGCACCTGCGTCGTACCCTGAAGCCCCAGGCTCTGGCCTCTCCAGGTGAAAGGGCTCAAGAGGCAGGTGCTGGGAAAAACTTTCCTCTAGAAAGAGACCCAGAAGAGCCTGGGTCTCAGCTACAGACACTACACTACACTGAGAGCCAGTTTGGTGTCGTGGTTGAGTGCGCGGACTCTAATCTGGGCGAACCGGATTTGATTCCCCACTCCTCCACTTGCACCTGGCTGGATGACCTTGGGCAAGCCATAGTTCTGATAAGAGCTGTTCTTGAAAAAGAGCAGTTTCTGTCAGAGCTCTCTCAGCCCTACCTACCTCACAGGGTGCCTGTTGTGGGGAGGGGAAGGGAAAGGAGTTTGTAAGCCGCTCTGAGACACCTTCGGGTAGTGAAGGGCGGGGTATAAATCCAATCTCTTCTTCTACACACTGCTAGCTGAATCAGATGGACTTGTGGGTCTTCAAAATCCCAGCCAGTGGTCCTTAACACCCCTTTCCCATGACACTCAATATGGTTTACTTTGGAGCAAGATGTTGGCCTGTAAATTCCTTCCACATTCCAGATTTGTCCAGGGAGCAATTCCTGCTCTTGAACCAACTTCCCATTCAGGCAAGAGGCACGTTTTACTTTGGTTAACGATGCATTTCACACAAGGTCTCAACGTCAGCACCTTTGCTGTCGAAATAAGAAGGGGACACAATTCACAACACTGGCATTCTTTTCTGTTTTATGGCTTTGAGGAAAAAATACAAATAGCAAATACAGTCAGTGCCCCAAAGATGCTTTCAGCAGTGCATTAAAAAGCCATTTTTAAATAGATTGGCAGAAGAAAAACAAAATGGTTTGAGTTGTATAAAAGATTCAACCACCATGTCCGTTAACATCAGCATAAACCTAAAGTGTTTAATAGTCTATTAAATATTTAGGTATCAACAGTTCCAAGGCTACCTCTGAAATATAATGCCAAAGTATTTCTACAAAATCCAAGAAAATAGAAAATTTCCACTTGAGTTTAGATAATGCAAGTGGTGAGAAAGAGTCGGTGTTACCCAATGGCTGTTGCTGAGACTGTCAACCCATTGCAAGGGGCGTGGAGTTGGAATGGATTCTGGTATCGGCTACTATAAGGGGTAGCACGTGGATTTCCACTCGAGGTGAAACTATATTCTTAGATGTGCCATCTAAAGCTCCCAACCTTCCTCGACCTGGCTAGTAGTTTCACAAGTGGATTTGAAGATGTCTGGTTACTATTGTGATACCAAGCCCCCCCCAACCCTCTCAGCAGGTGGGGGTGGTGGAGCCTCAGCTAATGCTCAGTTCATCCAAAGCATACAACTACCGCATGTGCTGACAAGCCCTCTGATGCCAAGCAATGTCACCCAGGGGTTTTTTAAATAGGAAGGACAGAAACTTCACAGTGAGTGCAGAGGAGAGTGCTGAGAATGATTAGGGGTTTGGAGACGGAGTCTTCTGAAGAAAGGCTGTGGGAGTTAGCAATGTTCAGCCTGGAGAAGAAGAGGTTGGGGGGGGATATGAGACCCAGTTTGGTGTAGTGGTTCAGTGCGCGGACTCTAATCTGGGAAAACAGCTTGATTCCCCAGCACTTGCAGCTGCTGGATGACCTTGGGCAAGCCATAGTTCTGACAAGAGCTGTCCTTGAAAGGGCAGTTCTGGAAAGAGCTCTCTCAGCCCCACCTACCTCGCAGGGTGTCTGTTGTGGGGAGGGGAAGGGAAAGGAGTTTGTAAGCCGCTCTGAGACTCCTTTGGGTAGTGAAGGGCGGGGTATGAATCCAATCTCTTCTTCTTCTACTTTCTTTAAGTACTTGAAGGGCTGTCATTTCGAGGAGGGTAGGGAGCTGTTGGTAGTGGAGGACAGGGCTCATAATAATGGGTTTAAATTACAGGTGGGGAGATATCGAGGGGATATTAGGAAAAACTGTTTAACCATAAAGGCAGTTCAGGGGTGGAATCTGTTGTCTGGGGATTTTGTGGGTTCTCCCTCTTTGGAGGTGTACAAGAAGAGGTTGGATGATTATTCGTCAGGGATGCTTCAAGTCGTCCCACATGGCGCAGGGGGTCAGACTGGATGGCCTTTGGGCCCCTTCCAATTCCGTTAACCCAACATATATCAACCTATCACCACCCAGACTACAACCACATGACAAGCACAAGGTGACAGCAGAGCGAATTATGTGAAGCAGACGGGTGCAGTTTCAGATATAAGCATCGAGCCACGTATGCAGCACATAGATGCGGCATATTATTCAGGAATGTGGCGTGTAGAATATACTCTACAAAGCATATAGGAAACACTCAGGTTGAGATTAACCTCCGTCACAGAGACTTTAGCAGACAATCCAAGAAAGTGAGCCAAGTTAGGCTATAGATCAAACAAACCCAACAGCAGAGGACTTTGCACATACCAATCAGCTCGCGCAAGAAAGTGAGCCAGAACAGAGGACTGCCCAAGCCACGTGATTAAGCATGTAGGAAACATTCTCGATTGGGGGTCAGACAGCCACTATTTCCCCTATCAGGCTAACATCCAGAACCTGTATGTTTGCTCCAATGGTGCAAAACCAAGCTCCATGGGGCTATGTGAAGTCAGGAAAATGGCACAAGAGTGGAAGGCCCCTCCCCAAAGTCCAAACAGGGCCCTCGCTTTGCTGATTTGTACAGGAAAAACCCTGGAACTCCCCGTGTCTCATCCAGTTCTCCCCTCCGATGACTTCCCAAGGACACCGGACAAATGCACACAGGGTAGATCTTATGATGGCTCTTAGTTGCAACCACTAAGTGAAAGCTCCAGATTCAGAGACAGTGTGCAACTGAATACCAGAGCGCAATCTGAGTCCAGTAGCACCTTGGAGACGAAGAAGATTTCTGGGGTATGAATTTTCAAGAGTCAAAGCTCCTTTCGTCAGGTACTAAATACCTGTTCCTGGTTGGGCAACAGCAGAGAAGGGCTATTTCCTCTTTATGCCCCGACTGTGGGCTTCCCAAAGGCATCTGGACGGCCACTGTGGGAAAACAGATCCTGGACAAGATGAACGGACGTTCGGTCTGACGCAAGTGTGGAATTTTTCAGTGCTGGTTCCTTCAGGCCCAAACTAGGTGAGGTTGTGTGTACACAGGAAAGCTACAAGAACTTTTTTTCTTTTGGCCTAATCGTTTTTGTGCAATTCTCTTCAGGTTTCACTTTGTACCATATGAAGCACTGCCTAACAGCCACAGCCTGGAGAGAACTTTCTCTCAGGGTCCACCTGAAATCCTATTCAACCCTGTTCGGCATTTCACTGAGACAGAAGAGTCAGATGCAGCTACCGGGAAGGAAAAGAAAAACGTGTTGAGGTAGCCAGGAAGAAAGTAACGTAGCACCATGTTTTGTGATGTAGACATAAGTCCTAGAGGGCGAGGTCCCTCTGCCACAGCTGTGGGTAGACCTGGCTTTGAGGGGTCCCTCAGGGTCAGTCCTGCAGCTGGAAGAGGTCTGCGTGTTCCTTGATCTCTGGCCGAGTGGGAACGCGAGCTTCTTCCTCAGCATCTGCCGCTTGGAGCTTTGGCTACAAGTTCTTCATGCACACCTGGCACCGGCCCACCCGTGTCCGGAGATGTCCCGCTTTCAGGGTTTCCGAGAGGGGGGGTTCGACAAACTGCTGGGTCTGTTCCACTGTGGTCAGCCAAAAGCTGTACTTGTTTGCGAAATAGTGGCAGGTTCCTCGGGCGCCGTTGCATTCGATGAAAGGAGTGGCACGGAAATCTTCCAGGCAAGATCCGGGGGAAACGAGCGACTGGCCGCCACCTTCCCCTCCAGCTGCCGTGTGCTGAAACAAACGGTTGTTTTAAAAGGACATTTCAAAGATCAGTAAAGTGGTACAAAATGCCACATAGGGATCCCAAGTCCCCCCGCCCCAGAGGCCCGTTCCCCGGCGGTGCTGGATCGGGCCCCGGGGGGAACTCCTCCCCGACGTGTGCGTCACCCGGAAGTGACGGGAGGACGCCGGGCACTCTATAGTTTTCCCTTGTATGGCCGTGGCCCCGCCCCCAGCGTGCCCGGTGTCCTCCCGTCACTTCCGGGTGACGTGCGTGTGGCGCGCACGCACCAGATGCTGGCCGGGAGCTCCCCGCTCCCGGCGAAGATCAACTTGGCAACCCTAATGCCACAAGATGGTTTGCATGAGCAAAACGGAGTAGTGTCAATCATAATATACATCAGAGTTCAGTTTAAACAAAGGAGCCAATATGACCTATGGGACATTTATCTGCAGCAAGCCAATTTTTGCCGTGTTGTCCTGATGGGGGCATAAAACTGAGTCAAAGCTGAAATGTTCCTTTTACAGTAGGCACAAATATCGTCTTCAAGGAAGGCAAGATCTGGCATGGTCAGCCTGTGTTTGGATCGTGCCACTTGAGGTTACTGGCTCTACAGTAGTGATGACTCTGATGATAACAGGCTCAGATCTTTTCTAGCGTTTTAACTAGAGGTGTACGCTTAAAAAAAAGAATGGATATGGATTTCTGGGAGTGCATGCTGTTCGTTATTCCTAAGTTTCTGGATGCCTGTTACTGTTTTGGGACTTTGGTGGGGGCTCCTGAAAATTCAGGAACATTTTTTTGCCCTCACATCCTCCTATCATCTGATGCCTTTATGAAAATACATGGCTATGAGTTAATTGTAACCGTGCTGGACATCTGTCAGCCTCTGTTCCTACTTACTGTGGTGTCAAACAGGGCTGTATTCTGGCACCCATGCTATTCAATTTTTATATTAACTCAATGGTTACAGGTGTATCTGACCCAGCTTTTTCCTCCCAAATTGGCCTCTAGACCAGGGGTGTCAAACATGCGGCCCGGGGGCTGGATCAGGCCCCCGGAGGGCTTCTATCAGGCCCGCAGTAACTGGCTGTCTTGTCTTCTGCTTCTTCCAGTTCTGCTGCTGCTGTGTCATCGTAGGTTTGCAGCTTACAGATACACTAAACTGGCTGGTTGGCTTGAGGCCAGTCACACACGCTCAGCCTAATCTACCTCGCAGGGTTGTTAAGAGAATAAGATAGATGAAAGGAGAGTGATGTGAGTGACTTTTAGTCCCCACTGGGGAGAAAGGGGGGGTACAAACAAAGTAAACGAAGATGCTTCTAATCTCTGTCATCTCTTGAATGAATCTCAGGTATTGAGACAGAGAGTGGAAGACACTGAACGTCAGTCTGACATATCAAAATCTAATTTTATTGTTGCTCCTCATAAACGTTAATTATGAATGTTATATCATAAATGTTAATCAAAGAAGAGCTTTCACTCTTGCTAGATTTTCAGCTTTGCCATCTTCGGTTATTGAGGGCAGATATAACAAAATTGCCCAGTCTGCGAGATTTTGCCCTTGTAACAGTGGTGAGATAGTCAGCGGCGCATGTCTTTCTTCACTGTTCTTTCTACAATGAAAATCGTACTGCCCTCATCTCCCCGTTACTTGAGCTCTGTCCTGACATCTCCAACTCTGGGATCATTAACACACTTCTCTCTGATGTGAGCAGAGAGATCACCCGGAAAGTTGCTAAATTCTGCTCCCAAGCGATTAAACTATGTTCCACATATATTTCCCAATTTACCGTGGAAGATAGTAGCTGTTTGTATTCTATATTAGAATTTTAATGTTAGAAACGACTGTATTTCTATTAGTATTAGTTTTAATTTAGTTTCATACACTTCTATATTTGCATACCTTAATTTTTATACGGTCATTTTTAATTTTATTTTTTCCTTACTGGTTTGTATTCTGGTCATGGACTGTAAATAAAGTATTGATTGAAACTCAGGTAGTGGTGCTGGGAAAGACCGCTGTGAGGGGCTTTGGAGATTGGCTGCCAGTCAGAACGTAAGTTAGATGGTGGACCAATGGTTTGATTCAGGACAAAACATAAGAACATAAGAGATGCCAATGTTGGATCAGGCCAAAGGCCCATCCAGTCCAACACTCTGTGTCTCACAGTGGCCAGAAATACCAGGTGCCATCAGGAGGTCCAGCAGTGGGGCCAGGACATTAGAAGCCCTCCCACTGTTGACCCCCCCCCCCAAAGCACCAAGATGACAGAGAATCCCTTCCCCCGAGGCCCCTATCTAT
>NW_015167236.1:33611-39774 GCF_001447785.1 Gekko japonicus
TGTGGCAGTGAATTCCAAGTGTTAATCACTCTTTGGGTGAAGAAGTACTTCCTTTTATCCATTCTAACCCGACCGCTCAGCAATTTCATTGAGTGCCCACGAGTTCTTGTATTGTGAGAAAGGGAGAAAAGTACCCATGCATAATCTTGTAAACCTCAATCATGTCACCCCTCAGTCGTCGTTTCTCCAAGCTAAAGAGCCCCAAGCGCCTTAACCTTTCCTCATAGGGAAAGTGTTCCAACCCTTTTATCATTCGAGTTGCCCTTTTCTGCACTTTTTCCAATGCTATATCATCCTTTTTAAGGTGGACAACGTCACATGTCCACATATTAGTGCTGCCAAAACACTTTGCTCTGGTAGAAATTTCTTTCAGTCATAACAAATGGAGAATGTACTGAACGACACGTTTCTAACTCCCTCCCTTTCCCCAAAGCGGCTCTCTGTCACATCGGGAAAGGCATACGGATGCCCCAAGCCTATTATTCCTGAGCCCAAGCCAGGCACCTTTGGGTCCTTACCATCAGGAAGGAATATCCAATCCAGAGGCTGCGCCAGCCCTCTGGGCACTGGGGGATGTTGATGTCCTGGCTGTGAACGGCCACCGCCTGGGAAGGAGCTTCACACACCGAGCAGCGGCTGATGTACTGGGGGATCTGGAAGCTGCTGACCGGCATCATGGGGATGGGGGCGGTGGTGGAGAGCCAGTACGATTTGTCGTTGCGGCTGGCATAGTAGCAGACTTCGTTGATGTTGCAGTAAATGAAAGGCATGGTGCTGAAGCGGGGCAGGCAGGAGCCGGCAAAACCTGCGGGGAAGGGGGGGGGGAGAAAAGGACGCAAGGCAAGGTTCAGTAAAGGATGGGGCTGGGCGTGCATGTGCAGAAATCTGATTTTGCTCTGATAGAGGAGGCCTGGAGGGCTAGAACAGGAATCTGAAGTAATCTCTTCTACTCCCCTCCCAATTACCCCTTAGTGATTTTTCCATCCATACCACAAAACCTATGTCCATTGTCTCTTCTTTGGAAGGGCTCAATGCTGAGTGGTTTGGTGGATAAGACAAGCAATGTGACCAGTTATTGGTTGGATCGCAAGTGACACCAGAGCTCTGCTTTAGAACAGCTACAGTTTCACACCCACGCAGCTTTACTTAAGTCTCGGTCAGAGAGAAAGGAAGTGTTATTTCATTTGGAACTCCTCCTTAAACTGAAGAATTATAAGAAGAGCCCTGCTGGATCAGACTGATGGTCCATCTAGTCCAGCATCCTGTCTCACACAGGGGCCAGCCAGTTCCTCTGGAGGTCCAACAACAGGGCATAGAGGCCGAGGCCTTCATGAGAACATCAGGGGAACCCTGCTGGATCAGACCAGAGATCCATCTAGTCCAGCATCCCCACCAATTCCTCTGGATGGCCAACAACAGGGCATTGAGACCAAGGCCTTCCCTTCATAAGAACATAAGAGCCCTGCTGGATGAAACCAGGGGTCCATCTAGTCCAGCATCTAGTCTCACACAACGGCCAACTAGTTCCTCTGGAGGGCCAACAACAGGGCATTGAGGCCGAGGCCTTCATTTCATAAGAACATTAGAAGAGCCCTGCTGGATCAGACCAGTGAGGGTCCCTCTAGTCCAGCATCCCGTCTCAAACAGTGGCCAACCAGTTCCTCTGGAAAGCCAACAACAGGGCATAGAGGCCGAGGCCTTCCCCTGGTGTTGTCTCCTGGCTCTGGGATTCAGAGGTTTAGTGCCTCTGAATGTGGAGGTTGCCATCAGCCACCATGGCTAGTAGCCATTGAGAGACTTATCCTCCATGGGTCCATGAGATGATGCAAGAGATATTGAGAACTAAAATACAATTTTTGCCTGAACTATTATTACTAAACATATTTCTAAAGGACTTTGATAAAGGTAATAGATATTTGATAGTATATCTACGGCAGCAAGAATACTATATGCAAAATATTGGAAACAAATGGAAGCACCAAAGAAACAAGAGTATGTGAATAAACTGTTGGAGACGGCGGAAAATGATAAACTGTCATCGTTGATGAGAGGGACAACAGACCCAACATTTCAAAAGACGTGGAAAAAACTGTATGACTGGTACAATATAAATGCATAGTTTAAAGTAATGACATTTTTGGTAGGATTAATCTCTTTTAGTTAAATAGAAACTATGGTAAAAAGATAGGAGTACATAGAAACTTAAGCAAACCCAAAGAAATTTTTATTATGGTAATAGAGTTAAGAAAATATACTGATCTCATTGTATGTTTTATGTTTGTAAGTGGGTGTTTGTGATGTGTTGTATGTATGTTTGTTTGTGTATAATATGAAAAATAATAAAAGTGTACCTAACGGGTACTTTAAAAAAAAAAGAGAGAGAGAGAGACTTCTCCTCCATGAATCTATCTAATCTCCTTTGAAAGCTGTTTATTCCTGTGGCCATCACGGCATCCTTTGGCGGCGAATCCCACATTTTAATCACTCTCTGTGTAAAATCTCAGCCTACTGAAACAGGGTTAGCTTGTCTCTTGGGATGTTTCCCTCAGTCTCCTCATAAGCCACTAAACCACTGTTTTCTTAAGGTAACACAGCACACCTGCCCTATTCCTGCCTATGCTATGAATGTCTGAGTTCTTTTACTTCACCTAAGTACCTAACTATTCTTCTGGTAGTTTCCCCCTGTTTCTCTGTCACTTCCCCAAAAGCTACCTGAGGTAGTGACAGACTTTCCCTCCATTTCACTCTCATCCCCCCCCCCAGGTTCCACAGCTTCTCATTAGTACCTAACTATTCTTCTGGTAGTTTCCCCCTGTTTCTCTGTCACTTCCCCAAAAGCTACCTGAGGTAGTGACAGACTTTCCCTCCATTTCACTCTCATCCCCCCCCCCAGGTTCCACAGCTTCTCATTGTTTTTTTTTTCATGCATATAGTTTTATTACATTTTTAAAAGTCAAAAGGACTTCACTGAAGAACGTGGAAAAGTCAGTAACTCTGCCGCTTAGTCTCTGCCTACTCACCCTGTGAGGTGGGGATTTGCTGGGATGCCTGGAGGGCGGAACTAGAGGCCGTCCGCACAGAACAGGGCTTCTCGGAATTAAGCCGCAGGGACACCTAAAAGGCTAACAGGGTTGATTCCAGAATAAGCTTTTGTGAGTCTTCCTCAGAAGCACTTTAAAGGGTAAAGGGTGCTGTCCAGTTGCAACTGACCCATGACCAACCCATGAAGTTCCGCCTCGTGGGGTTTTCAAGGCAAGAGATGAGCAGAGGGGTTTTGCCATTGCCTGCCTTTGCATAGCAACGCCAGTCTTCCTCGGTAGCCTGCTGTCTACGTACTGATCCCACTTCACTTCTTGGCTCTGACGAGATCAGGCCAATCTGGGCTATTTGGGCTGCTACAGGAAGTTGGAAGGAGGTCGGCAGCAACGGTTTAAGATGCTTCAGCAAGAGTTCATGTCAAGAGAAGTTGCTGAAAAAACAATGTCCCGTCAGGCCAGGAGATGACGTGGCAACAACACAGGATCAGCCTTTCAACTCCGTTTCTGGAGTGGCCTGTAGTTGATACTAGAAGGTAGGTTTTAAAATCAAATACTACATTCCACCGAACTAATCGGCAGCTGATCGTGTTTCACACCAGTCCACGCTTTGTTACCTCATCAGAGTCATTAAGCCTTAACTTTATGTTATGTGAAGTACGGAATGTTGCAAATTTGGGCTGCTACAGATGCAGTTTATGCCGGAATAAATTTCGTTATGTCTCTGCCCCTGGACTTTAGTTCTGTTTCACTACTACCATTTAATGCAACTAAAGGTAAAGGTAAAGGTTCCCTTGCTCTAAAGCCAGTCGAGTCCGACTCTAGGGTTGCGGTGCTCATCTCCGTTTCCAAGCCGAAGAGCCAGCGCTGTCCAAAGACGTTTCCGTGGTCATGTGGCCGGCATGACTAAACACCAAGGCGCACGGAATGCTGTTACCTTCCCACCGAAGTGGTACCTATTTATCTACTTGCAATGTCTTGCTTTCGAACTGCTAGGTTGGCAGGAGCTGGAACTAGAGATGGGAGCTCACTCCATAATGCGGCACACTCGGGTCTCGAACTGCTGAACTACTGACCTTCCACAGCCTGCAGTTCAGCGTCTTAACCACTTGAGCCACCGCAGCTCCATTTAATGCAACTACTCACTGGGAATTAACAAGAACCTCAGTGTTTGATGTTATTTGTTTAAAGTCAAAAATTTCTGGTCCTTACAGATGTGAAGGTGTGCTTGAGACTATGTGGCAATGCCTGCTGAAATCTCAAAATCCAGAGGGGATTGTGGAATACGATTTCCAGTGTTTGGGAGCAGGGGTTCAATGCCTCCCTGGCGCCCTGCCCCTCGACCAGGACAAAAATGCAGCACAGTAAAAACAACTGCGGAATAAATTATGCAGAGTGAGAGACAGCTAATCTGCCTCTCTGTCATAAGGCTCTCGAGGCAATTAACAGTTAAAAGCTTCAAAAACGACAATACACTACCACAGTAAGACGAAACATGATTGTTTCCAAAACAGATACAATAATCCAGGGAGTAAAAGCTAAGATGCTAAGATCTAAGTTACTACTGGATCAGCAAGTCGATCCGTTCCACTAACAGTGGCACTCTCCTCTGGTGCCTGCTGAGGTGTGGGGCTTTTCCCATGGCAGAAATTTATCATCTCCACATGAGGCAGGGCTATCATGGCAGAGGCCAGGGCTATTTTTGGGCAGGAACGCACAGGAACGGAGTTCCGGCTGGCTTCCAAGTTGGCCATGCCCAGCAGTTAAGAGCTTCAAAAACGACAATATACTACCACAGTAAGACGAAACATGATTGTTTCCAAAACAGATACAATAATCCAGGGAGTAAAAGCCAAGTTGCTAAGATCTAAGTTAACTACTGGATCAGCACATCGATCTGTTCCACTAACAGTGGCACTCTCCTCTGGTGTCTGCTGAGGTGTGGGGCTTTTCCCCTGGCAGAAAATCATCTCCACGTGAGGCAGGGCTCGCATGGCAGAGGCCATCACTGGCAGGCAGGGGAGGAGACTCTTGGGAACACTGCGGCCAGCCAAAGGAGTTCTGGGCTGAACTTCTGCTTCCCTCCTTGTTACAGGTATTTAAGCCAGAGGGAGGAGCCTTCGGCCGCAGGCAAAACGCTTTTGGCCCTTGACCCTGAGCCCCCGACTCACAGCATTTGGCCCCGAAGGAGATGGGCCGGTGGGTCTAGGACCGAGTTATACTATACACTGTTGTTTTCTTCCTCTAAATTATATTTTGTGCCTCTTACTAATCTGCTTTCCACCCCCCGAGCTAACAAACGCTGTAAGCCGCCCTGAGCCTGCGTGCGGGGAGGGCGGGATATAAATGGAATGAAATAAATAAATAAGCACTTTTCCTTTTGGAAATTATGAAGCCTTTGGCACTGCATCCCTTCCCATCTTCGGAGCAAAGCTAAAAGGCTTAACTGAACAGCAGATTTTTCATCCTCTCTTCTTGACAGAAACAATCCTCTAGACTGAGGTCGGGCTCTTCACATTTCCTTTGGTCCCACAGGTTCTGGCTGACTTACCAAGGTCCTGGTTGTGGGCCTTCTCTTGGCCCTCCACATACAACAGGCTGTAGCCTTCCCAGAGCTTGTTCATGCCCACCGGGCATGGCGGGATCTGTTCCGACTGGCTGTGCTTCACCAAGGTGTAGCCGACGCCCACGCTGCGTCCGGGCATCCCTGGCAATCCGGAAGGGCCTGGCTTCCCAGCGATGCCTGAAAGAGAAAAGAAAGGGTCAGATCCTGCTCGTCTCTTTGCCGTGATGCTGGCAGGACGGGGGCTAACACAGATGAGGCTGTCCGCGTGAGCTGCGTGCTGCCACCACTCCCCCCTCCCTTTCCTTGGCACTGCACGGGTGCTGCTCATCCATTCTTTTTCCTGCCAGATCTCTGACCCTTTCCCAGGCTTGGAAGAGGGGGGAGGGAAAGGAAGCAGGGCTTTGTTGCTGCCCGCGAATGATGGAAGCTTGCTGGCTCTCTGTACCTTTCCCTCCCTTCAAATGTTACTTTCGATAGGAGTGCCGCTTCTCTGGGGCTTTCCACACCCCACACACCGAGTTCATTTCCTTGCGTCTTTCTGAACATAATTTAAGCTCTCATC
>NW_015167237.1:0-1283 GCF_001447785.1 Gekko japonicus
GTAAGTTCCACTTGGCAACCCTAGTTGGTAAAGCCTGCAGGGGTAGAGGTGGGGGGTGGACACTGGAGGTCTGGCTCATGAGTTCAGTAGGGTCTTCCAAAAGCAAGCTGGGGCCACATGAGGCTCAAGTGGGATGAGTGCTGCCTCTGCTGGCCAGGCACTACCTCCCTTGGACAGTGTGAGGTGTGCACTGCCTCCCCTAGGCCAGAAAACATCTCCCACAGGCCATACAGGGTGGGGGAAGGGCCCTTTCCTGGCCTCTTTTGGCCTTGGAGGGAGGGAGGGAGCCTTGGGGCCAGGCCTGACAAGGGTTGCCAGTGCCAGCCTGGGGAATCCCTAGAGGTTTTGAGGTGGACTGTAAGGAGGGCTGGGTTTGGGAAAGGGAGAGGCCTCAGCATGCCACAGAGTCCACAGAGTCCACAGAGTCCACCCTCCAAAGCAGCCATTTTCTCCATTATCCAGAAAGGAATTGTTGACTATGAGAGCTTGAAGTAGCCACCTTTGAAACTATGCACATATTGTTGAAAACCATGTACTGAAGACAAACAACTACAAACTGACGTTTGATAAAGACGCAAGGTCGAAACGGACAGTCAAGCCTGGGAAAGCTCGTCCTGCTTGTGCTGAGACTTTGGTCTCTTGATGTTATTCAGCTGTTGAAACAAAACAACAATTAAAGCAGTATCTTCATTGTTTATTCATTATACTGTGAACTTGTTCAGCAATGTGTTTTTTGCATGTTTGATCTAAATTGCTGGGTCCTATCTACCTTTGTTGTAATTTTCTCCAGGGAGACAGATCTCTGCTGTCCAGAGTTCAGTTGTAATTCAGGGGTGTGTGTGTCCTCAAGGCCCCACTTAGAGGTTGCCAACCCAAGGCCTAGGGTTGCCAAGTCCATCTTCCACCCCCAGCAGGGGACTTTGGGGGCGTTCCTGGAGGGGGCAGGGCATCCCTGATGTGATGACGTAATGTTGGGGACGTCCGCCGCCCCCCCCCCCGCCCGTGCGCCAGATCCCCAGAAACGGCAGTTCCCTGCACTTAAAGGAGCCGGCGTTTCCCTTTTAAATGCAGGAGCCGGTGTTTCCCCTTTAAGAGCAGCTGCATTTCCCTTTTAAGAGCACAAAGCTGGCATTTCCCTGCAAGCTTGCGGAGATTGGGCTTGGGAGAAAACACGGGTTCCACACAGTTAAAGGGAGACAGATGGGTGGCTGTGGGTGTTGGGGGCGGGTAGAACCCCCCCAAAATGGGGGACCCCTGGCAAACCGGGGAGGTTGGCAACCCTA
>NW_015167237.1:2870-22623 GCF_001447785.1 Gekko japonicus
GGAAAAAAATATATATATTTTTTTAAAAAGACCAACGAAGGTTTATTCAAGCAAGGACAAATGAGGGTGGGGTATAAATCCAATCTCCTCTTCTTCTTCTACCTCACAGGGTGTCTGTTGTGGGGAGGGGGGAGGGAAAGGAGCTTGTAAGCCGCTCTGAGACACCTTTGGGTTGTGAAGGGCGGGGTATAAATCCAATGTCTTCTTCTTCTTCTTCTTCTTCTTCTAGATGTCCTGACATAGGTGTCTCATGGGCCAGCTGTAAAAGTTGCATCCTGTATTTTCTGGTGATTGCTAGCTGATTACGCTTCTCCCAGATAGCAGCATATTTACGTCTCATAGACACTATACAGTCTCTGTTCTAGGGTCTCGAACAGACAAGGACATTCAAATGTCATTTCCTGAGAAGTTTCAGCCTTTTGCCACAAATCTTGCTAAGTTTGATTTAGCCTTTGCTCATTAAAGAATTCTGCAGCATGGATTCCCTGAAGCAAGCTGCCTGTATCTATCACTCTAGGCTCAGTTTGTAAATTTTCTGCTAGGTGGCTACAACTGGTATCTGTACCAAACACTTGAATCTCAGCCCTAGTCAACTGCCCTGAAGCCTGACTCTGTGGCCTACACCTGGTCACTACTTTAACTACCTTAGCTTGTGAGGCTAGGTCATTCATCTATGAAATTTGAATGTCCTGTTCTCCCACACTACCATGATCCATTTTCCTTGGAAAATGCCAAGTTCATGTCAAACACTGGGTCACTTATTCCCTTAATCCTGTATGTTCTTCCTGACTAGGATTTCCCTCAGTGGATGCTTCTTCTCCCTCAACTCCATGTGCCTTTCTAGGTCTACATGGTGGTGCCATTTCTGACAGGAATTCTGTGGTAATTCCTCACAGATTTATGAAATATTTTGTTACAATGGTTTGTATTTATGGTGGGACAAACTAGTTCTGGGTTTTATTTCTGTATTGCAATACTGCCACCAAATATGCCAGCCTCATCCACTTCCCTCCCTTACAGGCAAGATTTTCCCTCCATTTCTACTTGCCTTTCTGACTGAGCAGCCCTAGTGGCCTGATTTGTTTTTTTCCCTGAAGAACTCTGGCTGTCCCACCCTGTCTCAGTATGATATTTTACTGCTGGCTCAGCCCAGGAACCTGAGGGAAGGGTCAGGATCACCCTTTAACTTAAACCACCAAAAATAGCACTTGAGACATTTTAAAATTCAAAATTAACAAAATATTTTATTCAACATAAAGGGGAAAATTCAGGTGAAATCAGGGGTTGAAATTTCTGAGGTAACTCAATATAGATAACTCTGAGGTAAAACCAGTACATGCACATATGTTTCAGGCTAGTCTTTCTTAAGCTAGTCACAGTTACTTAAATTGTTATGTTGAGAGGCTTTAGTTCCAGTGTTTGCCCAAACACTCCATTATACTTTCTTTGAGTATTCTCTGACTCTTTTGGCTTCTAGAAGGCTGATACACTCCTTCCAGTACCCATACTCCTTCTCTTGAAATAGCAGTACTCATATTGAGTTTTAACAGACGCTTAAGGTTTCTACAAGCAGTTTCTAACCACACTAGACCAGGGATCTCTGCACTCTTCAGAGCTAACTCCCTGTTTGACTAGGTAGGGAATTTTCTTCTCCTTCTAGAAGACCTATCCCCTTTCCTTGGCCCAAATGGGAGTCTCTGTCTAACTACCCACTGGTCCTTGCCAACTTTCCCCAGTTCTCCTGTCTGTGTAAAATGCTGTCAGTCAGGGCTGAATTCTGAATGAATTCTCCTCAGCATTCAGCTCTAAAGTCTTTCTCTCTGCTCAGCTGATGCTAACCAAGCATATTGCTTGGAGCAGCCTATCACTCAATGCTCTCTGTTTCTGTGAAGAATTAACCCTTCACAGTCGTTTAGAAGAAGAAGAAGAAGAGATTGGATTTATACCCTGCCCTTCACTACCCAAAGGAATCTCAGAGTGGCTTACAAACTCCTTTCCCTTCCCCTCCCCACAACAGACACCCTGTGAGGTAGGCGGGGCTGAGAGAGCTCTTGACAGAAACTGCCCTTTTTCAAGAACAGCTCTTATCAGAGCTACGGCTTGCCCAAGGCCATCCAGCCAGGTGCAAGTGGAGGAGTGGGGAATCAAACCCGGTTCTCCCAGATTAGAGTCCGCGCACCTAACCACTACACCAAACTGTTTGTACAGCCCTTCTAAACTTTTAAAAATTGCAGTGCATCTCAGCTGACAATATTATTGTGGTTGCCTAGTAATGACTACTGAGGTCATCCTTTTGCTTTTATCTTCAAGGAAGGTGCTAAACCCTCAAAAGAGAGACAGACAGAAAGACAGATAGACAGGTTTTTCTGCAAACCTGGCCTTTTCTCAGGTTTTATTTATTTTATTAAATTGGATTTGCTAGGCTGCCCTTCCCTGCAAGCAGGGCTCAGGGTGGCTTACAACAGTTTTAGAAAGACCTGTCCTGTCTGTCCGTGACCCCAGTCTCTGGATGTAAGTATCCACAGGGACCACTTTGAGAATTAGATATATGGATGATTGTGTGGCCAGCATAGTTAATGTTTATGTATGCTTCTATAAATCAACTATATTTAAGTTTATAAAACCAGCCAACAGGAATTTCTTTTGAACTTTAGCCCAGAATGCAGTCCAATGCTTCGAGTCTCTATACATTCATAGCAGTGTTCTTAAAAATGCACTGTGTATCAGTAGCCTCAATTTTACTTTATTATTCGTTTAACTTTCTCCTAGTATTTTGCAAAAGCCCTGTTTAGAAAGGAAGGTTTACAAATTCTCTTTGACAGTTCTTTTTCTTTCTGATAAATTCATAACTCTAGGGCTGCAAACATCTTGGACATATTTCGTTTTGAGTTTTCCTTTTCAATAGCAGTAAACTTTAAAATGTAGATTCTTCACTGCCTACTGCCACCTGCTGCCGGATTAAAAGCAATGCATAGAGACCTAGTTTTGAAGAATTGTGAACAGGAATTTGCTTAAATATCTAGTGAATTATCTATGTGAATTTATGTGCGTGCAAACACACAAATGTACACAACTAGTATTGACACGCATAATGTTCTGTTTGTTTCTTAAAAGAAAGCAACTCATTGATACAAATTCAGCACACATTTTTAAAAAAGCTAAATGGTTTCTCTCAACAGGTGTCATTTTCCTCCTACATAATCAGATACATGGCATTGAACATATTTGTATAAATTATTGTCGTTTTGTTGGCTTATTTTTCAATTAAAAACCACCTTTGATGTGGTCACCCTCCTATCTCTACTCTATGGTTTAATTCATTTGATCTCTGAAGTGCAGTAGCAAATATGAAACCATCTCTTGGGGGGGGGTAGTGTAGAAGAGAGACCAAGAGAAGTTCTACAATGCTCTGTTTCCTAATAACTTAAATTCTAAGATGCAGTTTATACCTCACATTTTGTTCTACCAAACATTTTTTGAAGCATAGGCAATATGCCACTTTTCTCCACCCTCCTTGCATGCTTCCTTCCTTTTGTCCTGTTATCCCAAAACATATAATTAATTGTGATGAGTGAACTGAATAAACCAGGCTTAAAATTTATCAGATTTGCAGTCATGGTTGCAAACTCACTCCAAACTGTGCTTTCAAATCATGTTTGGAAGCCAGAACTAACCATAGCTTGGTGGTTCAGGTGTCCTGACAAACTATGGTTAAAAGAAAGCAGGAAAGAGAAAAGAGTTTCAGTCTATGATGGCAAGGTGCAGGGGAGGAAGTCCATAGTACCTTTCTGGTTCAGTCCTGATAGACTCCAAGTATGGCACATTCATAAGTCTTAGTACAATCAAGACAACCATGTCTTTAGTTTATATTCAGAAAGCTTTTTAAAAGACTGCTGCCAATTAGTCACAAAGACATTCTATGTTTAGGCAGTAATTTATATTATGATAATTACATACCCACACTGTTTTGCAACCTTGCTCATTTTTGCCAGTGTACCTTTACTCAGCTTGCTTTCCCTTCAGGGGAAAAAAAATTACGTTTTAGTATGTTGTTCTTAGGACTTCCTATAGAATATTCATTTTCTTACCAAACAAGGAAAATAAAGACATTCTGCAGATCTCTAATTAAGCACCAGAGCCCACTTAAAATGTTTGCTGGGTAGCCGGAATGCAGCAGAAAGCCCTTCCCAAATCCCATGTGTAGACCATGTCCTGTGTGCAGAACTTATATGAACACAAGTCGCTTATGTATATAAGCCCTGTACATGGGGTCTAGGACCTTGTAAGTCATATAACCTGACTACAGTCAAGTTATAGACACCCAGGAGGTAAAAATGTAGATGCAGTCAGAGCTTTGCTTTCTTTCCTTTGCTGCAGAGCTGCAGAAGAGATGAGCCACTTCTAAACTTCGATAGCAGCTAGCATCTTTACAAGCAGCTTGTTGTCTTTCTGCAAGCAAAGTTTTAACTATGAGGATATTCATGTCTTGCATGTTCATGCCCTTTGGGTTGGCTCCTAGCCATATATTTATAAAGGAAAAGCATCCACACATCAACATGAATGTGAGCACATTCTTCCATATGCAAATAAATAACATTAATAGACTTAGTCTTGTTCACTCGCACAAGATCTTGTGCAATACCTAGTGCTCTTCTACCTAGTAATGCCCAGAAATTGCTTGAACAATTGACTTGTGGTAGCATGAGTTCCCCCCACCCTACCCACACACTTCACACTTGCACAAGGACCACATGTATAAATCTTCTGGTTGATCCAAGCCAATATTCCTAGTGAGCAGGGGCCTCATAGATTTTGTGCCTGGTATCATCTGCTCCCTGAGATCTGCTAAAATTGCAGTTAGGTTAGGAGCCTTCTTTTGAACATTTCATCTGGGCTTAGGCAGAGGTAGATGCTTTTTATAGTTTTCACCTCCCTGTGGATATTCATCAAAGTCTGAACATAAGCATCTTCTGAGTGGAAGGGAAAAGCGTTTTAGTAGGATGGATATTGATGGCTGGTGGTTAGGCTGTGGAGAAGGTTCATATTTATTTTATAAGGTGGGTTTTTAGGAAAAATCTACACACGGTAAGTTTAAACCATTTCCCACACTTGTCTAACTGTCATGGTCCCAACCAATGTTCCCTCTAAGCTGTAGAATCTTGTGAGCAAAAATTCTACTTTGTGAGCTACTGGCGTTAAAGTTGTGAGCAACTGACCTGGCTGCTGCATAAATTAGTTTGCTCCGGAACCCTCCTTCCTGAGCTAAGACAAAAATGTGTGAGCCAGAGGCTAAGAAATTGTGAGCTAGCTTACACTAACTCAGCTTAGAGGGAACAGTGGTCCCAACAAAAGAAAACTGCTAACTGTGGTTCAGCAGAGGGGGCAGGGAGGATGTCCATTAACAGAGCCTTAGCACGCTTACTCCCATTCCTGGGGTTCTTTGAGATAATCCATGTAGGTAAAACTAGTTGCCATCTAGAAGTGACCATTGAAGTTCATGTTTATACTTTGTTATTTTAACATCCGTCTATAAAATCCTGAGCCCTAGAGAGAGAGAGCAATTAGTAAGATTAAATGTAGTAAAGTACAATAAAATAATATTCTGCCTATTTTCTTTCTCCAGTAAAGTGTAGTGAAGTCATATTACATGTAAAAAATATTGCTTGCATATATTAAAGGCCTGCTGGTAATTTGCTAGGAATTACTGGAAATCACTGTTAGGCACTTTAAGAAGATGGCAGTTGCATTTTAAAAAGGTTTTTAAACACACAATGTGTGTATGATATAATCCCAAAGCGCATATTTTTCCTCATTCTACATTTGAGTAATAGTCACCAAATTATGAACTTTATCACTTTGTTGTTCAGTGACAAAAATGCACACTCTCAAAAATACACATGCTAAATACTCAATTTCAGCTTGGCAGAAACTGCTGACTTTGGGAGGTTATTATGAAATCGAGTTGAAAGTGTCCCCAATTATACTTTTAAAAGAAAATATATAGAATAACCTAATAGTTCTTTATTGAATAGCTTCTTGATGCATCTGCCAGAACAAGTCCTTCTTATAGACAGATAACTAGATTAAAACAGTACAATGAAACCCTTTTATTGGCAAATGGTCCCAAGTTTGTCTTCTTTATTCTAAACTTATAAGCAGGGAGAAAGGTAGTAACTACATCATAGCATTATTACCATTATAATGCAATTAGAAACTTTTAAATAAATGGCAGGAGGCTCCAAGTTGCGAGAAGGGTTATTGATAACATTGCAGGACAGCAGTTGTGGGTCTGAAACAAAAATCAATCATTTGATAAGAAAATTCATATTGCTGTGTATGCAAGTTAAGAAGTGCTGTAACGTGAAGCTTCATCTGGAGGATGTCCAAAATATGTGGATAACATACTTTGCTAAGTAATAATTTGGGTAGCACTGCAATGACACAGAACTGAGAAAATGAGCAGCCATTTGAGTAGTGCGGTATTGACATACAGAGGCCACGGGGTGAATTTATATACCATATTTACTTAAAAGAAAGGCAACCATGAATCTAAGACAGCCCCCTGTAAAAAAAAGTGTTTGTTTTTTTTTTTTACTGGACTGAAATGTTACTTGTATATGAATGTAGAACAACCTCCTTCTTTTTTGATGGCATATCTGGACACAATCCTATATAGAGTTACTCCAGTCTAAGCCCATTCATTATGAGCAATGAAGAGAGTTGGTCCATGAAATTTTATTGTTAGGCAAATCCTAACCATATCCTCACTCCACTGAGCCAAGGCTGAAGCCTTCTGGTGAGGGAAGGCTTCTTGGAGGATGATTGGATCCACCCCAGTGTGACCACATGTGGCTAAAGAGATGGATGACAGTGCCACACCAACAAACTTGAGAACTGGAACTACCAAACAAGAGAGGAGTGGACAGGTTCAGAGTCAGACTCTAAACAAAGAACTGTAGCCTATAAATCAGCATAGAGGAAGGGGAAATGAAGGATGAAAAACAGGTAAGCAGGTGCCTTGTGAGACAAAAATAAATTATATTGAATTGTTGCAAAGCTGAAATATTGAAGACAAGAATAATGAGAACAAACACAAGTTACATAGTCCAAAAAAGGCTCTGTACTGAAGTTCTCCAGGCTTTGCACAGGTCACTACTTTTACATAGTTAACTTTGACCTGAGTATGTATGTATGCATGCATGCATGCATGCATGCATCCAGGGGTCATTTCCTGCAGGAGTGCACAGGAGCGGAGCTCCGGCAGAAAAGAGCCCAGGGGGCGGGCACATGCAACAAGCCCCACCCATTGCTCCCAGCAACCCCGGGCCATGGGGAGCAAGAAGCAGCCAGGTAAGTTGCAGTGGGTGTTGCCTTCTGACACACTTCCAGTGATGTCAGGGGGTGTGGCATATGCAAATAAGTTATGCTAATGAGTTATGCTAATGAGCTCCTGCACCTCTTTTTCTACAAAATGACCCCTGTATGTATGTATGTACGTACGTACGTACGTATGTATGCATGTGTTATCAAGTTGCAACCAACTTACGAAGACCCTAGCAAGTGGTTTTCAAGTGAGAATCAGATGTGGTGCACCATTACCTTCCTCTGTAGAGTGTTCCTTGGCATCTTCCTTCCAAGTACTGACCCAGCTTATCTTAGATCTGACAAGATCAGGCTATACCATATCATTCCACATCCCCCCCTCCCCTGAGTAACTTATGCCTAAATACAAACAGTGGTAACAGTTACCCCAGATGAATCTTAGCATTGTAATGGGTTGTTTATTTAGGCTTTGTTTCATATTGCTCGCCTGACCTACTTCACAAGCCTGTTATGGGACTCAGGGCTATTTTTGGGCAGAAACGCACAGGAACGGAGTTCTGGCTGGCTTCCAAGTTGGCCACACCCAGCAGAAACTCATTAGCATAACAGGCCACACCCAGCAGTAGAAACTCATTAGGATTGGCTACATTAGGGGTTTGTGGCCGAACATGCAAAGAAGTTCCTGCAACAAAAAAAGCCCTGGGTTTTGACAACAAACAAGGTAAACAGAGTAAGAAGCAAAAGGTGGGTGTGGCTGGATGACCACACTTCTGGTAACATGGGGGTGTGGCCTAATATGCTAATGAGTGGTGCAATCAGGGGGTGTGGCCTAATATGCTAATGAGTTTCTGCTGCTGGGTGTGGCCTATTATGCTAATGAGTTCCTGCTGGACTTTTTCTACAAAAAAAGCCCTGATGGGACAAAATGTTCAAGGCATGACTCAAGGAGTGAAGGGAATGTCCTCCCTCCACTTGCAGAATTGTGTGCATGCCACCACCATAGCATGTCTCAGCGAGTGAAGGAAGGGCATTTTGAATGCCTTCCCTTCACTCCCCAAGTCTTGGCATGGCAGCGTGATTCAAGGAGTGAAGGGAAGGCATTTTAAATGCCCGTCTTTCTCTTGCTGAGTTGCGCATGTACTGCTGCTGTGGCACACCTCAGCGAGTGAAAGGAGGGCGCTTTTTAATGCCTTCCCTTCACTTTCCAAGTCAGGACGTGGCAGTGTGACTCAAGGTGTGAAGGGAAGGCATTTTAAATGCTCTCCCTTCACTTGCTGAGTTGTGCACATGCCGCCACTTCAGCACGCCCCAGCAAGTGAAGGAGGGGCATTTAAAATGCCTTCCCTTCACTCCTTGAGTCGCACCGCTGCAGTGCAACTCGGGGAGTGAAGGGAAGGCATTTTAAATTCCCTCCCTTCACTTGCTGAGTCTTGCCACCACAGTGGCATGCCTCAGCAAGTGAAGGAAAGGCATTTAAAAGAGCACCCCCCCTGTTGCCTTGGTAATCCTCAGTGCTAGTGTGTCTGGCTCATGGGCCACTCCCACAGACTGCCCGAACCTCAATGGAAAATATGGCAGTCTATGAGAGACGTGATTGCATGGACTGGGCTCATGGGCCATGAACCGGGCCCTGGCCTGTGATGAAATCTGATCCATGAACCAGTTCGTGCCCATCCCTAATCCTTGTCAATTTCCGTACTGAAACAAGGTCGGATAAATTATTATAGGTAAAACTCAAAATGGCCTGTCCCAAAGATTCACTTACAATACAACATGAAAAAGTGTTGTTGTTGTTGTTTTTTAAATCACAGTACAATGCCATCAAATATTAATATCAAAAACAACATCATGTGCAGATAAGGGCATTTAAAGTACTATTTTGCAAATGAAATAAACAAGAAAGCATTATTAAATATCAATTTAATTGAGATCCGAGTGAAATAACTCTGTGAATAACAAGCCTACAGAAGTGACTGTAACTGTCACAGAGTTGTTTGAGGATCAAGATAATTGCAGTATACAGGATAACAGAGAATATAATATCCTGGCTAATCTCCATCCCTTGACAGATGTTCAAACACAGGACTTATAAAGACCACCTTCAAATGCACACATGTAGGATGATTCACTTATTAGATATTTTAAAAATGCCAAGGAATTCAAAGCATGCCAGCCATTAAGTTATAATTCATGCATACCAGCAACAAGGAATAAGGTCAAGAGTCAAATGCACATTGAACATATTCCAAATAGATATTTTTTTTTTAAAAAGGTCAATGTTATCTGTGCCTGCAAAATAAAGAAACATGTCTGTAAGGACTTTAGAAGTAACTCTTCTTTCCCAAAACTTTTAATTCGAAGTAGGAATAATGGGGCAAGATTAGATCATGTTTGTACATTGCTGGGGTAATTAGGTCACATGATACAGTCAAATTCAGCTGCTTCTATGAGAAATTTCTGTTCAGCTGGAAGGAAATCAGACCTCTGTTTGACCAGATGAGACTGCAGATTTACAGTTCTAAACAGATCACAAGAAAATGGTTTCATGCCCTGTGTTTTGTCAGGTGAGACAGGGAATGGAAGTATGGTCCCAGATTGAGGTATGGACAGGATTTCTGGGAAGATTAAATGCATTGTGTTGTCCTTTGGGTCTTACTCTATACTACATATTATAGGAAAAGGTGGAATTTAGCACCTTCGGGGGGGGGGACAACATTTTTTTCTAGAAGATTTGCCATGAGGCTGGCTAGAGCCCAGTTGGAGTACTGTGGAGGGGGGGGCGGAAACTGCCTATCAAAGTTACAGTCCAGTCTCACGGTGAGAAGTGGCATGTTAGCCAGTCCATTTGTCAGAGGCATGTTAACTGGCCCATTTTAAAGTCTCATGAGCAGGGCAGCTGCATGTGGACCTGAATCCCAGATGGCAAATCATCACTGGGAAAGGAGCCCTGCGCGCAACACGGCCCCCACTTCACTGGCAAAAAGACCCTTCAAAGGGGGGTTTTTGCTCGCAGAGCTGTGGCTGGCAACAGCTCCTCTCCCTCCCTGCTAAAAGATTTAAAGGGCCCTCCAGCTGGTAGGTGGGCCACATGCTCCCCACCGATCAGCTGAAGCCCTTTAAATCTTTTAGCAGGGAAGGAGAGGGTTGGCTGAGGGTGGCCGTGGCTTGGTGGCGGGGCTTGGGGTGGAGCTTCCCTGGCAGCCAGCTGGCCGGGGCAGATTGGAGCCCCCAGGAGTGGGGGGGACCCCCACCCAGACCTGGGGGCTGGCAACCCCAGACCTGCTTCTCAGTGGTCTCATGAATGGAGAGAGCTGGGCCAGGCAACAAATTGGGCCTTGAGTAGATCACCTTCCCTTTGCGGAAAGGCTGATTTGGCAAACCATGCCTTAGCATTTTCATTGGTGGTAAGAGGCTAGGCCTAGTTAAACTAACCAGTTCTGGGCTCACGGGAGGGTGAGCTTGCCCGTACATAGTGCATAAGTGGGGAGATAACTTCTGAGGGGCCTGGTCCAAACTGTGCATCCCCCTCCCTCTGTGAGGGAATCAGATAAATATTTAATCAATTTTCATGTTGCAGGTTCTTTTAGTGTTAATAAAGTTGTGACCCTTTATTTAATCTATAAAGATTATGTCGATTCTCCTTATTTATTAAGCATGCACACCATAGATTCTCATATAGGGAGGGTCTCTATATGCTTCACAGCCAAATACTGGGTAGATGTTACTCAAAAGTATCCTGTCCGCCCACTACCAAGAGTAGAGTTGACAGCCCAGCTTGTTGGGAGACTCATGGAACCGGATGTTCATCCTGAGATCACTGGCAACATGCTGACTTCACTTTTAGGGTGCGTTCAGACGGGGCATTTACAACGGTATAGGTGCCGGTTGGAATTGGTGTACTTAACAGCGTTCACACGGCGAACATCTGCCTTCCGTCCCTAACCATTGCAATGAGCTTTAAACCGTTGTATTCTGCCACTAGGTCCTGAGTGCAACGGTTGTAATCGCTTTACCCCCCGTCTGATCGCTCTCCACTGTTGTAGAGCCACTTCCATTCGGAAGCCCGAGGCTTCCGATTTTCGCCCGCCTTTTTTTTTTTTAGGTTGGCAATATGCCCTTGGGCAAAGCTTCGCCCCACCGTTTGTTTTTTTAAAAAAGAAAACGGTCCTTAGTTTAACATTTTAGAGGAGTCCGGGACCTCAGGGAGGCCAGTTTGCTCTTTAAACTTTAAAGGTAAGTCCTCTCTTCAGGGCATGCTTTTCTGGACGGGGTGTTTTGCGCATGTGTGAAGATCACCATTCTGTGGATGGCTGCCTATGCACATGCGCAAACTGAGTTTAAAAAAAAAAACCGCCGACGCCCACTGTGTGTGAATGGGCATACAGCAATGGGCTCCGCAGACAGGAGGTAAGTGTGATCACGTTTCAGCCGGCATAAACTGCAACGGTTCCAACCGGTACAGTTTATGCCGGCTGAAACGCCCCGTCTGAACGCACCCTTAGTGTGACCCAGATGTGACATTATCATCATAGAGTTTAACCATATGTTTTTGGGTGAATGTTAGGACATCATCCGACATGAAGGGATCACTTTTGGGTTGCACTGGAAGTGACATCGTGCCATCCCCAGTGACACCAATCCTCCCTCATTTCTTCTGACGTTAGCCTCATACATTACATGGACCTTGCATACATCCTGCATGCATGCATGTATATTTGTAAGAAAGCGCCAACGTGTGTTCTCTTTCAAAATAAAGACAGAGGCAATTACCTCAATGAATGTGGGATTTAAACTGCATATTCAGCAATCTATGCCTTAAGTGTCACATAAAAATGACCAATATTTGTACTCAAAAAAACCCCAAAACTGGTTATCTCCAATGATCTGTCAGCAGAAGACGCTGAATGTCGTGGACCTTTCTCACTTACCCCTCCCCTCAGAAGCCATTCCCAACCCCAGGAAAGTTGATTCCTGGAGTTACAGGATCTGTCTTGAGTATTAGTCATGTGGGCCAGTGGGCTGCAGTGAGGACTTGGTAGGCAACAACATCACCCTCCCTCCCTCAGAGGCACTCTGCTGATGGAAGAAAGGGGGGAGAGTGATGACACTCCATGGTGAAATACTTGACAGGCTATGCAACCATTAATTATGATGTAAGCACAGCAGATAGTTGGCATCGTACTGGACATGTAGTCTTTCCTGGTCCCCCTGCCCACCTTGCTTGAGGCTGCCTGGGCAGAGACCAAAGAGGCACAATGACAGTAGTGAGTGACTAATAGTCCTCGGTAACAACACAGAGCAAGTGGATTCCAAATGTCTGCTCATGGTGTTCTGGCAGCCAGCAGCTGAAACTGGAGGAGTGTAGGGGGAGCATTTTGTCCCTCCCCTCCAAGCTTGGTCTTCTAGGGTCTACAGCAGGGGTTTTGCTGGCATAAAATTTACATGGTGGGCAGCCTCTGTTGGGGAGCATTATCCATGCCTCGTAGGGTGGTATAGTAGGAATGATGTCAGCCAGGGGTCATTTCGTAGAGAAAGAGGTGCAGGAGCTCATTAGAATAACTTATTTGCATATGCCACCCCCCCTGACATCACCGGAAGTGTGTCAGAAGGCGACACCCACCGCTCAGGCTCCACTGGACTCTTTTGGATTGCTAGCTATGGGGTGGGGGAACGCGCAGATCTGCCCTCACAGCGGAGGGAGAGCTTGTACCTGAATAAACTCTGGTCTTAAAGGTGCTACTGGACTGTTTTGCACCGGGGGCCGGGGGGGCTCTGCAGCTTACCTGGCTGCTTCTTGCTCTTACTGAGGGCTGCTGGGAGCAGGGGGTGGGGCTTGTTGCATGTGCCCGCCCCCTGGGCTCTTTACTGCCGGAGCTCCGCTCCTGTGCGCTCCTGCAGGAAATGACCCCTGATGTCAGCACTGTCCGATGGGGCTGCTCCCTTGGGTCCTGATTATGCAAGGTAATAGGCATCAAGGGTGTTTTGTCAGCAGCAGCACAGAAGAGAGTGACTGGTAGTCTTCCCAGATTGCAGCTGTACTCCTCATCTTCCCCTTGTGCAGGGAAGGGGGAGACATCGACCTGGCATTATGCTGGTGGCACAGTATCAGAGTGCCAGTATATTTGCCAGCCTTCTGTCCTTTTCAGCACCATACATACTTTCTGCTAGATGCCATTGCAAGTCAGGATGGTTGAGACAACATATAGGGTAGATATGAGGTAAGGGGACAGGGGACACTCTAAGTGTGCATGACATGGCCCAGAGAGCTTGTCATAATTGGGTCAGGTATAAATGAGGTGGAAAGATAAACTTCTCCAAAACCCCCCCCTCCCTTGCTCTTGGCTGCCAAAAGTAGAGCAGGACACCTCGTAGCTTCCACCAGCCTGCCAAGAGGGAGCCTCCCTGAGCAGAACGTAAGCAACTCTGTTACAGCTCTGCCTCCCTAGTTCAGACCTCACACTGCACAGCCCTGACCTAGTTTTGAGTTACTAGGCTGTGAATTCACTGAGCAATTGAAGGCATTTAACAACTGACTTCAGGGAAAACAAAATTTATTTGAGACAAGAAGAGCAAAGATGCAAATTGGGTGCTTAAAGACTCCAAGGATGAAGATCTCTCTCTCTCACTGTCTCTCTAACACATACACAACACACAATTTGTGAACAGTTCCAAATGTTTAAAACAAAAGGCTTAATGCAATTCTAACCATGTCGCCCCTGATCTCACATTTTGTCAGAAATCAACTGTTCCAAAGCTTCTTTACTTATGTCCAGGTGGGGTTTTCCTTGCACACATAGCTCTCCGTTCCTATGCATTTTCCGTGAACAGACTTTTAAATGGGCCAGCTAAAATGCCTCTGGCTAATGGACTGGCTAACATGCCACTTCTCGCCTTGAGACTGGACTGTTACTTTGATAGGCAGTTTTTAATTCCCACTTCTGGGGAGGATGGCCATTGAGAAGGAATTAATCTTGAAGAAGAAAGTGGGTGTGATTAATATTTGTTGTTGTTGTTCAGTCGCATAGTCGAGTCCGACTCTTCGCGACCCCATGGACCAGATCCCGCCAGGCCCTCCTGTCTTCCGCTGTCCTCTGAAGTTTGCTCAATTTCATGTTCGTTGCATCTATGACACTGTCTAACCATCTCATCCTTTGCCGTCCCCGTCTTCTTTGACCTTCAATCTTTCCCAGCATCAGGGTCTTCTCCAGGGAGTGCTCCCTTCTCATTTGGTGGCCAAAGTATTTGAGCTTCAGTTTCATTATCTGGCCTTCCAGGGAACAGTCAGGGGTGATTTCTTTTAGGATTGACTGATTTGATCTTCTTGCAGTCCAAGGGACTCTCAAGAGTCTTCTCCAGCACCATAGTTCAAAAGAATCTATTCTTCGGCGCTCGGCCTTCCTTATAGTCCAACTCTTGCAGCCATACATGACTACTGGGAATACCATTGCTTGGACCATGCGGACTTTTGTTGTATACGTCTTTACAAAAAGAACTCCAGTTCCATTAGCTGGAGGCATGGTCCTGAGAATATGAATGTTGGCAAAGTGAGCTAAGCATCTCTGGGGAGGTTACTCCTGCAAGGGAAAACCACATGAGTATGGGAAAATATGCAAACCATGTGGGAAATAATTGGGAATATGATGGCAAGAGTATGGCTGTGATCACACAGACTAAATAATCCACTTTCAATGCACTTTCCAAATGGAGTTTTCTATGCGAACTGGCAGAATCCAATGGTAAAGTGCACTGAAAGTGGATTGAAAGTGGATTATTTGGTCTGTGTGATCACAGCCTAAGACCCTATCGGCTGAGCTATACATATACAGGCTAAGGTTTATATAGTGCTGGGGGGCAGTGCTGTGATTGGGTGCCATGGGTGTGTGACTGGCTGCTGGGGAGGGATGTGATTGGCTGCAGGCTTAGTCAGCATCAGTGTTTCCTCTAAGCCGAGTTAGTGTGAGCTAGCTCACAGCTTTTTAGCCTCCAGCTCACAGATTTTTTCCTTAGCTCAGAAAGGATAGCTCCAGAGCAAACTAATTTATGCAGTAGCCAATCGCTTGCTTATAGCTTGAATGCCAGTAGCTCACAAAGTAGAATTTTTGCTCACAAGACTCCACAGCTTAGAGAGAGCATTGGTCAGCACCCTAAACTTTGTGACTGTTTGGGGGTGGGGAAGGAGGTGGTCCTCTAGGAGCTACACCATGGTTTAATCCAGCAAAAAATCACATCAGCCATGGTGGCATATCTGGGGCTGGAGGGGTGTAGGAATCTGGCATAGTGCTTTGTCGTCGTCATTGTCGTCGTCATCATCATCATCATCATCATCATCATCATCATCATCATCATCATCATCATCATCTACCTGTATTGGCATCACAAGAAAACATAGATTATCAACGGATAAAGGGTACAACCTTCATTGCTGGAGCTGAAACGTTCCTCTCCTCTTAGTGGCACAACATAGAAATTTAGCCACCAAATCAGTGATCTCAGAGTTATGGGAAGATAGTAAAAAAACCCATCTTGCAAACATCAGATTGACCCTTGCGAATTTGTAGCAGAGGTTCTAGATATATGGCACGGATATCACAGTAAAATATACAGTGCAGGAGAACATCTTCAGTACTTTCTATCTCCCCCAGACTGCAAGAACAAAGCCTAGAGGAGTATGGCATTTTTAAAAACCTCCCGTACAGTACCGCAGAGGGAAGAACATTAAAACGAGCTAACATAAATGCCCTCCGATGCTCAGAAATAGTCAAGCTGGAGAAGTACTCAGCCAAAACACCATTAGTGGACATCCCCCACCACAAAGGGGAATATCTACCAGAGGCAAGACTTCTGTTCCTGCATCTCAATATCAATAAGTCTTTGCTTGATTAAAGCAAAAACACACCTCTCGGAAAGGTACGCAAGGTCGTCCAAACTGAACCCAATTACAGATCCCCCCCCCCATGTAGGACATCCACTCAGAAGATTGTGATTCAGTTAGTGCTTAGTCATCATCCTAAATCTTTTTGAGCTGGACCATAGGATGGGGGCTGATGGTCACTTCATCATGAACCCAAAATCAAGGCCACTTTCTGAGCCATGACAGAAAGCCGTTAAAACTCCCACCAAGAGACAAGACAATTAATTTAAAACTCATTTGAATAATGCCATCTTCTTTTATTAATTTAGAGCACCATGTCAAATCCTTAATAATGTCGGCTTTTTCTTTCCAACTTTCCTTTCCAAATACCTGCATTTATTACCTGAAAACGGTTGAGTCAAGCCATGCTGAGATAAAATGTGTTTCCGAGAACCAAGCAACAATTTATGCCACTGATATTTTGGCAAGTAGCAAGTAAACATTAAGTTGGATGTAGATGCTTGAGAGAGAGAAGTCATTAAAAAGCATAAAGGATATAGCTTGTTCCAGGAAATGCAGAATACTGGATAGAAGAGTTGGTTTTTATACCTTGCTCTTCTGTACCCTAAGGAGTCTTAAAGTGGCTTACAATCACTTCCCCTTCTCTCCCCACAACAGAGACCTTGTGAGATAGGTGGTGCTGAGAGGGTTCTGACAGACCTGTGACTGGCCCAAGGTCACCCAGCAGGCTTCATGTGGAGAAGTGGGGAATCAAACCCGGTTCTCTAAATTAAGGTCTTAACGAGTTCTATAGCTTCCAGGGGCCCTGGGAGCAACACCCCCCCCTCATGAATGTGCTCTGCCCCCTCTCCCCAATCCCAGGAGGCAGAAGGTGCCCAGGGCTAATCGGCAGTGGGTTAACTTCTGGGTTGGAGATCATTTGCAAGTGGGATCCCTGCCCATGCAGTGCCTTCTCTCTCTCTCCCTCCTTCCCTCTCCAGTTCTCTCGTCTAAACAGCCTCTCTGGAGCGAACAGCGTCTCCCCCAGACCCCCATCTGCAGACAGTTAAGCTGGGTTGTGGAGGGGAGAAGCATAGATGTCAACTATGGGGGGGTTGGGGGCTGATGCTCTTTGAAATTTTCCTGGGGGCACTGAACCTCCCCCGGGGCAACCAGTGCCAGCTAGTGTTCCCTCTAAACCCCTACCCAATGGGAGTCCTTATGCCATATGCATGTTAAAATATCACCCTGCCAGGTGATTCAAGAATCTGCTTTCAAAGTGCTCCACAGATGGTATTTAACTCCTGCAAAACTTTCAAAAATTTACCCTCAATTTTTGCCACTTTGTTTGAAGCAATGTGGTAACAAAGCCACATTTTTTTATACCTGGTGGCAGTGCCCAGCTATTTTTCAGTTTTGTTCCCAAATTACACAACAAATTCAAATGATCACTGGTCATTCTTTACCTCTGGATCCAGCTCTGTTTCTGCTCTACCTTTGGCCGAAAGACAGCCCACCTCCAATGATAAAGAAACTGATTAATTTCCTGCTGCTGCTGCTGTTGTTGTTCAGTCACACAGTCGAGTCCGACTCTTTGCAACCCCATGGACCAGATCACGCCAGGCCTTCCTGTTTTCCGCCGTCCTCTGAAGTTGGTTCAATTTCATGTTCGTTGCATCTATGACAATGTATAACCATCTCATCCTTTGCTGTCCCCGTCTTCTTTGGCCTTCAATCTTTCCCAGCATCAGGGTCTTCTCCAGTGAGTGCTCCCTTCTCATTTGGTGGCCAAAGTATTTGAGCTTCAGATTCATTATCTGGCCTTCCAGGGAACAGTCAGGGTTGATTACTTTTAGGATTGACGGATTTGATCTTCTTGCAGTCCAAGGGACTTTTGCTGTTAGTAGCAGCCAAAATAGTCATTGCGCAAACCTGGAAATCTTCAACTCCCCCTACGGCAACACAAGGTGTGGGATTTTTTCTTATTAGAAAAAATTCATATGATCACCAGCAAAGACTGCGACACCAATGTGTTAGCCAGCCCAAGAAGAAGGCACGTCAAAGGGCCCGGCCCACTCGCCCCTCATCTTGGCCTGGTTGGGGCGTAGGGGTGCCAAATCCCCCGGGGGGGCAGAAATCCCCCTGCCCCAGAGGCCCGTTCCCCGACACCGGGGAATCGGACCCCGGGGGGAACCCCGCCCCAGTGTGCACGTCACAGGGAAGTGACGTTATGACGCTGGGCACGCTGGGGGCGGGGCCATGGCCATACAAGGGAAAACTCTATGGTTTTCCCTTGTATGCTCATAGCCCCACCCCCACCGTGCCCGGCATCATGATGTCACTTCCCTGTGACGTGAATGCAGTGCGGATGCGCTTCGCGGTGCGTGTGCACACCGGGAGCCACACAGGAGTCCCCCGCCGACAAGGTAGGTAACATTTGGCAACCCTAGTGGGGCGGCCCAGTTGGCTTTCTCCCTCTCTGCCCCACTCCCACCCGTCCCCACCTCCTCTGGCCCAGGCTGAGAGCTGAAAAGGACCCATGGTAAATGTGGCAGGCGGCTCGGCGGAGTGCATGCCAGAGGCGCAGGGTCACCCACCCTCGCTGCCTGGCAACAGGTCGTCATCATCGCCACTGCTGTCCACCTTAGGTAACTGTGATGTTGCAGTCGCCGCCTCTCACAGAGCCGGCTCACCTCAAGCACCCGCCGGCCAGAGGGATGCACTGCTCTCTGGTCCTAGCTTTGTGCGCCGGCAGCTGCTGTAGGCATCATGGGAGGCGGCTCAGCCACGCTCCTGCTGGTGCCCGTTTGGGCCCCCGGAGCCCGCTTTGCCCACGGGTCTCATCCCAGGGCTGTGGAGGGGAGGAGTGCCTCAGAGGTGCCCATGAAGATACCCAAGCTTGCAGGGGGGTGGCAGCAGCTCTGGCCCAGCCTTAGCCCCCCAGAAAGTCTACACCCTTGGGGAGGAGAGATGCGAGGGGCGCTCCTGGAAAGCATCCTCTTCATGAGCTCTGTGGCTGGAGCTCTTCCTTCCATCATTGCCTTCCCTCAGCAGATGCAGATGCCAACTCGCCCTGGCCTCCCTTGCGTTCTCCACATTCACGCACAGAGGCGAGTTAACTGGGAATAAAAAGGCTGGCGTCCACGACAAGTGCCTGCTCCTTACAAATGAGCCTACAGGCAGCATTCCCCCACCCCACCCCACATGCCTACATCACTTCCAGCATGTCAGTTCTGGGAGTGATGTAGTCACAGCAGGGTAGTGCCCCCCCCCCACCAAAAACCGTCTAGCTGCAGGGCTGCTTTTAACCACGACACCATTTTTCCCCTTGCTGCTTAAAAATCCACAATTATGCTTCTGTATTAACGCCACATTTTAAAAATATCTAAGTGTTCCAGCACCTTTGTATGAGCATGCAGACCACATACTCTATCTCCCTATGGAGATGGCTCAAGATGGGTAGCTGTGCTAGTCTGTCTGTACTACTAGTAGAAAAGACTTTAGTCTTTAAGGTGCTACTGGACTCCTACTCTTTTTCAGAGGTCATTTCGGGGGGGGAACGCGGGGGAACTGCGTCCC
>NW_015167237.1:23175-28128 GCF_001447785.1 Gekko japonicus
TGTGTGTGTGTGTGTGTGTGTGTGTGTGTGTGTGTGTGTGTGTGTGCATGCGCGCGTCCATGCATGTGTGTGTATGTGTGTATAGGTATTGGTACCAGAGCTTGACATAAAATGTTTCTGATCATAGATGTTCTAATCAGGTGAGAATCTTAGTTATAACAGATGTGAGGTGACCCCCTCAAGCTAAAGGAGGCTAAATTTAGCTACTTATCACAGCCTGCTAGAAAAGGTCTATAGAATAAGATTTTGATGTGTAATAACAGAAGCAAAAACGGGAGTTATTCAAGCCTTTGAATATATGTTTACTAAACCTTATACCTGAGAGACACTGCAAGGAAAATGTTCCTCTCAGATGAAAGGAAACTGAAAACTGAAACTAACTCATCGGCTAGCCACTCATTGTGGGATAAGAATGATACGTCTTTTCTGGTACATTGAGCTATTCTGTTCAAAACCCAAGAAGGAGGTAGCTGCAGTTGACATTGAAATTAATGCATCCTGACAAGCGAAATCTATAATATTGATAAAAGGTATGTATGCTTGTAATTTATTGAAATAAATGGGCTGCCTTATGAGTTTTACAGCAGAATCCTAATCCCCATCTCTAAAAGATTTAGGATGGCAACCAACCAATGCTGGCATATCCCCAGAATAAATGGGAGGTATGCCCTGCAAGAGTACCATATGCTGACCTTTGGAGCTAACTTGCTCTTTGCTGCTGCTACTACACAATATTATTCACATGTGTCTCTTTGGGCTCTGTACAACAGAGGGAGAGGCCAGGATGGATTCAATTCATTATGTTCTTATGTTCACATGCCAAGCCTACAACAGATGCCAATGTGGTTCCGGGTGCCCTGTACGGTAGTCCTCTCTCTTGTTCTAGTTTGGCCCCCATAGCACTACAAGCAAACAGACAGTTTGACAGGGCAAGATGTTAGCTATGCCTGGGACTATTTTCTGGGTTTCCCAGCCACATACTACTTCACATATACTATCCCTGTGATTCTGCACTGAGCTATGTCTTTCTCTGCTGTCTTCCCTGCCATGGTATATATGGCTGGTATTAATGCTAAGATGGCTGGGGGAAACCTAATGGCCTATACACTGCTTTGGTCATGTGTGGTTAGAGGGCTGTACATGACTGTGTAAGTTGTGGGCATCTGGGGGCACCCCTGGCACCCCTGAACGTACCAGGGATAATGGACAAGAAGGGTAAGGAGCCAGTGTCCCAGTCCAGAAGCAAATGAGCTGAAGTTGTGGCAGTACTGCTGCTGAATGCCAACAGGGGCCTGCTGTTGCCGGTCCAAATGGCAGGAGAAGGCTGGCTGTGTGGACAAGGGTCAGGTGCACCAACACCACTGCTGAAACCCAGCCAGGACTGGATACCACCAGTGCTGGTGGTGAGGAAGGATTATCTTGACAGGCAAGCCCTGGGCAATGAGTGCAGATGTGTGGCAACTCCATAGGCTAGGGAGGTTACCCCAGCAAATGAGGACCGGGTATCACTACACAGGGCTATCCAGAACCAGGGCAGCACCTGAATGGCAGCCATTCCTCTCTTTCACCTCTTGCAGGGGGTTGCAATCTTTGTGAGAGGCCCAGGAAGATAAGGGGTGGGTGCAGTTCAGGAGATGGGCTTGATAGAGGCATGAGGCTCAGGTCAGTATTATACACATGTACAAACAAATTACTCAAAACCCGTAAGTTAAACCTCAACTTTAGTTGTGTCTTATGTTGCTATCACACAATCTGGTCACATATTTACTTCTGACATTCAACTAGGACAATAATCTTGGAAACTATGAAGCAGAAATGGTCCAAAGACTTTAAAAATGTTATTATTGCTTCAAAATGGAAGACTATGGGTGATTTCCCACAAGTGCTGCTCCGCGCTCACTCTTCTCTTTGGCCCGATGGTACGTGTCAATTTCACACAAGTTGCTGCACGACCGCATTTTGCCCCGCAGCTTTGTGCGATTTTCCCCGCATCTACTCAATCCTGCTTTTTGAGGATTGAGTAGACGTGGGGAAAATCGCGCAAAGCTGTGGGGCAAAATGCGGCCATGGAGCAGCTTGTGTGAAATTGACATGTACCATCGGGGCAAAAGGGAGGAGTGAGTGTGGAGCAGCGCTTGTGGGAAATCACCCTATGTTTTAGTTTCTAAAATATGAGCTCCATCTTTGATTGGTTAGGGGCATGTACAGGGTGGCAATAAAACATAAGGAATGTTATCCTTTGATACACACATTTCTGATTCTCATAATTAATGTACAAGACCTTTTAACTTACAGTCTTCTTTGTGATAGATTTTGAAAGCAACCATGTGCAGTAACATCAGTGTACTGTGGTATTCGTACTAGTCTGTAGATGAAACCATGCATTTGTAACTGATGGACAAAAGAACATTCTGCTGGAGACTGTATATATTAAAATTTTATATGCATGAAGCTGGAGAATGAAGGATAAAACACTGCGTTGATGAAACAGATTTACTTGACAAGACAGCTGATCCCATTGTGCTACCATTAAGTGAATATGATGTACTCTGAGTGTTAACACAGATAAAGAATTATTCTTTTATACAGAGGCCTCTGATAAAGAACTGGTAAAGATCTTAACAACCCATATATCAGTATGCCTTTTTATCAGATATACTTTGTTTTTCTGTTTACATCTTCAGCACAGATACAAATTTGACACAATTGATAATTGACACATTGATGAATACATTTTAACCCTCCAGTTCACAGACCAGACAGGTTATACTACTAATTACACATTACAAACACCTATATTTATTTGCGGCCACTTCCACCACCGCTCCTCTATATAGAGAGACTGCCGGGGGGTTGGGCAACATCTTTCCATTACCCTAGCCTTTCCCTCTGCTACGCAAGATGTTAGGAGTTTTATATGTGCATCCGTTGAAATCGATTTTAATCTGTTTTAATTTGTTATACTGTATGCACCATGCTCTATGTGAGCCGCCCTGAGCCCGTTCGCGGAGAGGGCAGGGTATAAAGATAATAAAATAAATAAATAAATAAATAAATAAATGTGGCGGGCTGGCATCTCCAACTCCCATGGAACCATCACCACTCAGGTGTGTGCCTGGGCCATTCCTCCACTGAGAAATAGTGGCCAAGAGATATCAGAGCCTTCGGGCACCACAGAAGCAATGAAGAGGCCTTTAGCACCCTAAGGGATGGATGTGGGATGCTGGTATCTTTGGTGGGCACTTAGACAGCTGGCAATGAGATGGAAACTTGGGGCTTCCAAGGAAGAAGTCAGGTCAATCTTGTTGGATCAGGAGAGAGTGGGAGGGGACTGCCACAGCTGTGGAGAGCTATTTAAGCCCTCTCAGCCATATTCTGAGGAAACATGATCAGCTTGGCTCATGACCAATGCCTGTAGACCAGAGAGAAGAGAGAGACAAAGAAGCCTGTCATTGTGAGGGGGAGTTCAAACTTTCTCCCCTTCCAACCTGAGGCCTTCTTGTGGGGGAAGAAGTAGGATGGTTTGTTGAACTATGTCCATGTCCTCTCTATTGCCCTGCAACCTGAAAGGATGTAGATGCTGACAGGGTCATTGGGAATGTGAGGCCCACCACTTGTGTTCAGGAGCCATGTCCATACTGGCTTTTAAAATCTTGCCAGAAAAAGGTATTGGCGCTAATAGCAAAAATAACCAATTCCTCCATGATTGAGGAGGCTCTCCCCCTAGCCTTTTGAAGGAGGCAATTACTAGACCTCTCCTCAAAAAAACTTATTTGGTTGGGGATGAGGTGGCCAACTACAGGCCAGGGGTCAGCATACCTCCAAGACCGTCTCTCCCCATATGAGTCCTGTAGGATGCTGAGATCTACAAATCAGCATCTTCTAAGCAGTCCCCGACCCCAAGGACGTCCGACTAGCCTCGGCCAGGGCCAGGGCTTTTTCGGCCCTGGCCCCCACCTGGTGGAATGAGCTCCCATGTGATCTATTACAGTTCTGCGGGTCCTGCAAAACGGAGCTCTTCTGCTGGGCTTTTGGTTGAGGCGGTGGACGTCCCTACCTTTTCTTGGCCTATCTCCCACCAGTGGCCTGGATCTAAACTGAAATCAGGATACCACTGCTGTACTCAAATCAATCAGATTGACATCTGAACAAACTGCTTTGCATGATATTTTATGCTGTTTTAATCATTTTAATAATAGTATGTTAGAAGTGATGTAAACCACCCTGAGTCCGCTCACGGGGAGCACGGTACATAAATCAAATAAATAAATAAATAAAATTTACCTTTTTTAGGGAAGGTGATAAAGTATATGGTGGCAGAGCAGCTCCAGGGCTTCCTAGATGACACATCTGCTTTTGATCCATTTCAATCTGGGTTCATTACCAAGAAGGCTTTATTTGCACTGGTGGCTAATCTTCATCTAAAGTTGGACATGGAGACAGCCATCTGTGTTGATACCGTTAGACCTCTTAGCAGCCTTTGACATGACTGACCACTTTGTTCTTATACACCATTTTTAATGTGGACTTGGTACCTTCAGCCCAGTCTTCTTCCGTCCAAAGAAATAAAACCACCAGTCTTAAGCCTCTTCCTCTCTGGTCTCGCCCTCAGGGCCTAGTGGCATCTCAAAGGTTTCTTGATTGTGAAGGGAAACTCCAACTCTTTTTTCTCAGCAGGATTTAAGATGACACTTTCTAAGAACACTTGCAAGGAAGGAGTTAAATCCTTGTAAATCTTTCCTGTTTCTCTTGTGCTTTTTCTCCTTTTCTCATTGAGATCGCAGTTTAATTTAGTGTCCATCTCATTCACTTTGAAAGCCCTCAGTTCCATTTTTTCTACTATCATTGCCAACTGGAGCTGCCGGGACACAAATTGTTGATTTATCTTGGCAAGCTGCTGGTTAATACCAACATGTTACCTGCCATTTCAACATTTTATTTTCAATAAAATCT
>NW_015167237.1:29312-29467 GCF_001447785.1 Gekko japonicus
CCCAGAGTGAGTCAGCCCAGTTTTGTGGGGACGGGATGGAAGGGTGGTCTTCTTGACTACGTAACACCCAGCTTCAGAACCATTCTCTGCTGTGAAGCTTTCCAGGTCGGGTCGCCGGGTCCCTCCTGGCCACCGGTGGGGGATGGGGGGCATGG
>NW_015167237.1:29546-37141 GCF_001447785.1 Gekko japonicus
GGGAACGCAGTTTCCCCGGGTGAGGTACGGGGGGCAGGGCACATGATGTTTCCGGCCGCCCCGCTTCCGGCCCTCATTCAGCCAGGAGGAGGCAGGAGAAGAGGGAGGGTAAGTTGCTTCCTCCCTGCCTCTCCCCAACCCTGCCTGCCTGGGGCCAGGGAGGGCCTTCACGGGGCTTTCTTGCACTCCCGCCGGCCTTCCAGGTCCACTGCCGGGCCCCTCATGGGGCTCGGCAGTGGAGCTGCAAGGCCGGTGGTGGCAGCTGGGACCGTTGGGGGCGGGGTGTGTGGCCTTATGACACACTTTCGGTGATGTCAGGGGGTGTGGCCTTATGACACACTTCCGGTGATGTCAGGGGGTGTGGCATATGCTAATGAGTTATGCTAATGAGTTCCCCTAGCTCTTTTTCTACAAAATGACCCCTACTCTCTCCACTGATTCCTATGGGGGGGCGAATGGCACAGACAACTGTTTTTTTTTTTTAAAAAAAAGTTCTGTCTACCCCATTTTTTCCACATAATCTTATACTGACTGTCTGATATTAGAACACATTTACCTTACCATTTGAAAACTCTGCATTTGGCATCCTTTCTCCCCCCCCCACAAAGTAAAAAAGTCTTCCTTTGTAGAAAACCTCCCCCACCCCATCCTATCCATGCAATCTTTGAAAAGAGTTCACATTTTCCAAAACAAGCAAACAAAAAAGAGCATGTGTTTGTGTGGGAGTGATTCCATATGATAACTCAATTATACACTTGCTCCTAACCCGTCCTGGTGTCTGTACAGTGCTGTCATTGAGTGGCTGTTGAAAGTCTGTACATCAGTTTGGCAAAATGCATTTATATATCACAAAACTGATGGAGGGTGTGTTGTATAAGTCATATATATCCTGTTTCCACACAGACATTTGCAGCGTCGTTTACTAATGACGACACCTGCTTACTAATTGGTGCTTAATAATGACTACAAAAATTAGTATGCTGGTGAATTCGTGTGTGTATAAAAGGGAGAGTAGTAGGTGAAAGAAGAAGAGGGGTCTTCTGTCGCATTGAACACATGAAATCTTGCATAACTAGAGGAAGTAATAAACAGGACAAAGGGTAAGCTATAACGTGTGGTAAACAGAGATTTAGTCAATGCTAAGAGAGAGCTGAAAGGGTGAATGCTTTTCATGAACATTTTTGTAGTAATATGTGATCCTCTTTGTTGGAGTAAGTGACTCCGTGTGCCTGGATGGGCAGGGGGGTGCTACATCACTCTAAGCGTGTATAGGTGTTAGCTCCTTGAATGGGATGTGAAAAGCACTAGGTTTGATGAATGGAGAACTCAGACTATGACATGTGTTCAGACACGTTTATTGTACTTCACATCAAAACGAGGAAAAACGTCCCTGCAAGCCCAACTATATACACTCCAACGGGCACACCTCTGTCCCCATTGGAGGGTTTGAATTTCCCGCCAAGAGTGCTATTGGTGGACTCCTGGTGAACTCGGATCCTAGGTCCCCTTTGTGTTTGGGGACCAAGCTCTTGCTTTAGCTGTAGGCCCTGGTGGCGGTCCGCGTACATAACAGGATGCCTCTCTGTCTTAACTTGGGAGCTGCCCTTTGACCCCTCCTCTCTCTTTTTGTCCTCTCATGCTATCTCCACATGGCCTCCCAAGGAGACACGTGTCTCTGCAGGCCATTTGTGTATAATGCCCTCATCCTCCCACACACATGATGCCGGACAAGCTGGCCATTTGTGATAGAGAAAGCACTCTTTAGATTAGGCTTCTTTCTGGACTTCTTCTGATTGCAGCCTGAATGTGAACTTCATCTACTTGAATAAAAGTAAGTTTACCTTTTTTTTTTTGCAATATAGTTTTCAGGAGATTTATTTACTGCACTTAGTATCATGCTTCCGTGACTGGGGAAACTCTGCTATGGCCCCGGTCACACGGGCCAGATAACGCGGGGAGGAGGCATGGCTATTAGCACCATCGCAATTTGAGCCGCTGCAACGCGATCAGACGTGACGGTGGCAAACCACATTGTTTTCTTAGGTGCATGGTTCTTGCAGCGCTTCGACAGGGCAAAAGGAGCGCACTGGGGCGATCAGACGGAGACAGTCCATCTGCGGCCCGTGGCAAACTGTTTGCTAGTAGCTTGTGGGTGGTACTTTTTAACGCCGGATCTTCAGCGGTAAATTACGGGCTGGGGACGAGCGGGCGACGCTTCCCAGATGTTTACGTATGATCAAACCCGTTTAATCTGCCCAGCAGTTGTGCCTCTCCTGAGGCAAATTCTCTGTGTGACCGGGACCTACAATAATCAAATATCCCAGTACTTTTTACTGAATACTTGAAATTGTTTCAAATAATATTTCAAATATTTTGTGTATGTATATTCTCACACTTCTTCCCCCTGACTACTTCTGCTTCCCCATGGCCATCTCTGTTCCTCTGTCTGCCATCTGCATCATCAACCTACAAGAAAAAAAAATACTAATTTACAAAAGAGATCTTTTCCTTGTTTTTCATGATTCTGTTATGCATTTATATATCACAAAACTGATGGAGGGTGTGTTCTAGCACTGTCAACTGGGAACTGTAGTTTAATCTGTTAACTTGTGGTTTGATGAATTCTGCTGTTTGATTAATGTTAAATGAAAAACTAGTACATACAGACAAAATGTAGCCAACTTTAAATATTGTATGACCTGCCCATGAAACTCTGGGACTGTATGAACCTCTACCAAACCAATAAATGTAGACTGCTGACCAACAGTGGCTACTACTAAATGCTGAATGCTGCCACTTAAAAACCCACTTAAAATACAACTTTTTAAACTGTGAACAAATCATCACTATAACTATATAGCGTGCTTAGGAGAAAACAGACATTGCGAGCAAGATAAATGTGATTGCTGAATATTTTCTATATGAAAACTGAAATGTTGCTATTTTTGGTAATGTTGAAAAGTATCACCTTCTTTCAGAGAGCATGTCAAAATTATGTTGCTTATATGGACACCAGTTTAAAGATCAGGTTAGGTGTCTCGCTCAGTTAAAACCACAAAAGGGATCCACCAAGGCCACATTTTTGCCCCACCGCTTTTTACTCTATACATAATTCAGCTCCTCTAGCTGCTGGCCTTGAGGCCGTGCGGCCTAGGGGCCGCCTTTGCCTCCCTGAAAGGAGGAGAGGCCATTGAAAAGCACGGCAAGCAAGCTGGCCAGAGGCTTTTTATGCCCGGTGGCCACCTTCCCAGTTTCAGTCTTTGCCCTCGGCTTGGAGGATGCTGGTATGCAGCACATCCCGCCTTCCAGACCTAGGGAGCTTCCCTTCCCTTGCAGGGCCTGCGGCAGTGGTGGCGCAGAGTGCACGGTGGAGCTGAGCTTCCCCCATGGGCTTGAGGTGGCGTCAGTGCAGAGCACGCAGCGGTGAGCCTGCAGAGCAGTAGAGCCGGGCTTCCCTGCGGGGCCCAAGGGGGCGGAGGTTCAGAGCTTGTGGTGGCATGACCGGAGAGCAGTCTGAGCTGTGCTTACCCTGGGGGCCTGAGGTGCTGGCAGCCCATCCCAACTGGTGGTTGTGGGCTGATGCAGCAACAGCAGCGTGTACTGGGCAGTGGCAGCAGGCGGCCTACTCCACCAGGGCCTGGGTCATCCTGCCTGGATGGTGATGGGTGTGGGGTGGGGGTACTGAGCCGGGGAGCCCCCAGGCTTGCTGTGCTCAGCTGGGTGGTTCTGGCCTAGGGTGGGGCCCCGGGGTGGGTCAAGTATATAGAGCCGGAAGGTTACTACAGAAGGGCGGGTCACTTGGCCACCCGTCTGTTTTGACTGTTGGGCTCATTATCAGCCACTTTCAGTTTCCCTTGGCAGCCATTTTAGGGTACACGGCCATTTTAAGTGGGTGGCCATTTTGTGTTGGTGCACATGGCTCCCAAGAAGGGCACTGGGAGAGCCAAGGGGAAGTAGCCCCTGCCCTCTCGTCTTTCAATGAGGATGAGGGAGATCTGGCACAGCAGGCCATTTGGGAAAGGCTCAGAGCAGTGGAGAGGGCCATAGGTGTCACACTGCCTGGCCCACCTGTTGGAAGGGAGATAGCCAGCAAAAAGAAATCCATGCTACATCCAAGCAGCATTTTCAGGCTGAGGTTTTGACCCGTCTATCTGTTGTTGAGTCCAGAACTTCTACTGCAGGGATCAGCAATGTGGCGCCCGCACCGGCAGATCCTGGCATGTTGGATTGTCTTACAGCCCTGAAATGACTGTCTTCTGCTGAGTCTGGGACCTCTTCCGCAGTCCTCTCTGATCCTGCTGGTAAGTCTGCTACTTCACCTCAACACAGAGCTACATGGTCATGGGGACATTGGAACAGCCAGCATTTTCTGGGGTACCCTGCAGCTGCTGCAGGTGTGGGTGCGAGTCAACAGTGGGGAGTGCCTTATGCACACAATGCATCTCAGGGAGCCGCAGGAGCAATGGTTCCACCACCAAGTCCCATGCCAGAGCCTGGGTGGGATTATACCCCGCCCCCTGCTGCAGCATATGCATCTGTGCCCAACTCGGCTCTGCCTTTCGGGGATTTGGCACTCCTGTTGGGGGATAACCTGTTGCCAGTGACACAGGAGAAAATCTGTGGAGGCAAATACATTGATGTCTTTACCCTTTTCTATCGTGAGCTAGAGAAGAAGGACAAGGATGATATGGATAATGACAAGGTGAAACTTAGAAAGATGAAGGTGGATAGGACCTGGACCAACTGGGTCGCTGGTTTCCTCGTGTATGCCGGGGTGCTCTCCAAGGTTCAGCCCTGGCGGGCGTTTGCCTTATTTCAGTATTTTGATATTATTTACAAAGGATACACTGGGTTTACTGGCCCTGCCTGGTTGCAGTACGATGAAGAATTTCAAATGTGGGTAGCCATGAACCCAGCGTTGCAGTGGGATCAGATGCAACCTCATCTTTGGCTCCAGGTTGTGGCACCAACCCGGCCCAATCTGGGGGACAGGTCCGACAGTGGCCATCTTGTTCAATGCCTTCCTGTGGCAACTACTTCACGCACTTCTGCGGGGCAGGTGGTTCAACCCCGGCAACTCTGTTGGGAATTTGGGTCGCAGGGGGTTTGTAATAGGAAGTCATGCCAGTATCGGCAGGAGTGCCCACTGTGTGGTGGACCCCACCCCTTCTCCGCATGTTTCCATGCAAAGCCCTGCAGAGGCAGAAGGAAGACGGAGGCAGGTAGAAGTGGGCAAGCTGCTGGTAAAGGGCCCCAGTCTCATAAAGCCGAGAGTGCTTGAGGCCTGGTTGTACAATTACCCAAAGAGGGCTGGTGCTGCATATTTCCTGGATGGTTTTAGGTTTGGTTTCCGTATCCCTTATCAGGGTGCCAGGGCCCCCTTTATGGCACACAATTTAGTTTCTATCAGAGGCATGGAACTTATAGTTATGATAAAGATTGAGAAGGAGAAGGCTGAAGGTATAGCTTTGGGCCCCTTCTCAGTGCCCCTGGTGCCCAACCTGTGTGTCTCCCCGTTGGGTATTGTGCCCAAGAAAGCTCTGGGTGAACATTGCCTTATCCACCATCTTTCTTACCCTAGAGGTGAGTCAGTTAATGATTCTATCCCTGACACTTTATGCTCAGTCCAGTACACTTCCTTTGACCATAGTGTGCTGCTGTGGCCTAGGTGCGGAGATGGCAAAATGCAACATTGTCAGCTTTTTGCCTCCTCCTGCTGCATCTGGATGACTCTGAGTTGCCAAGTTTTGCCTTTCAAGATCAGTTTTTTTCTTGCCCATGGGGTGTTCCATGTCTTGTGCCGCATTTGAGCCCTTCAGTTAATTCCTTGAGTGGGTACTTTGTTCCCGCACTGGGTTGTCCTCAGTGGCTCACTACCTAGATGATTTTTTGTTTGTCGGCCCCCATGGCTCTGGTCAGTGTGCCCTCTTGTTGAAGGTCTTTTTAGACCTGGCTGCCCAGCTTGGTGTACCTTTAGCCCATGAAAAAACTGAGGGCCCCACCCAGGTTCTGACTTTTATAGGGGTGGAATTGGACACTGTGGCACAGGCCTCCCAACTTCCTGTTACCAAGTTACTAGATTTGCATAGGAGAGTTTCTGAGTTTATGGGCAAGAAGAAAGTTTCCTTGCATGAGTTTCAGCAGTTGGTGGGTCATCTGAACTTTGCCTGCCAGGTGGGGGCCCCGGGCAGGGCTTTTCTGCACCAACCGTGTGATGCAATGGGTGGACTTCGGCTCCCTCATCACAGGACACGAGTTACGGCAGCAATTAGGGCTGATTTAGCAATGTGGCTTGAGTTCTTAAAGTCTTTCAATGGTTTTTTTAAAATGCTTTTGGATTTAGACTTCAATGTAGTTAGAATTTTTAAAGCAAAGTGTTTATTGTTTGGTATTTATACTCTGCTTGGTTTTGGTATTTTTGATGTAGTATTAAAATTTATTTATTTTTTTTAAAGTCTTTCAATGGAAGGATTTGAGGTTAAAGGCTGACCTCCAGATTCATTTGAATGTGGCAGGTGTCGGTGTGTAAGCTTCAGCATGAAGATCTCCAAGATCTTACTGACAGCTGACAGATGCTGCAAACCAGATCCAGCCAGTTTAGACTTGTCTGGGCGAAGACAATGTCACAATGAGTCAGCACTGTCCTGATTGGCTGACATATGTATGTATGTGGACGTGTATCTCTGTATAGTATTCTTGTGATGATATATGGATTCTGGTGAAGCACTTTTTTTGGAGAGCTGTAAATAAAATTCCTGTAAATAGTTACCACTGGACTGAACTGTGTGGTTTACTATTGGAAGCATCTGGTGTGTGAAAGACTGCTGGTGAGTGCTAAATTGTCTGAGTTGCTGGTTCTTATTACCACACGCACTGCGTGACAGGGTTATGGGCCCAGAGTGTTGAACCCAGCGCTGAGAACTCAGCACTACACCCAGCACAACCATGTGGACTTGCCGGAGTGACTGTCGAGGTTGCTGACCAGCCCAGCAGTTTACTGAAGGTCTGCAAAGCTGACGAAGCCGAGTGCTGAGAGCTGCGGAGAATTGCTTCATCCAGGAGTGGAGGAGGAATACCAGCTCGGTCAAGCCTCTGGCATCAGCATAAATCAACACCAGAAGATAAAGAATAAACAGCTCGGGGGAGTAGAGGGAGAAAATGAAAAATGGCCGAAATTGCTATGACACAGTGGGTGGATAAGCTCACCTCTTCGAACTATGATATATGGGCGCTCCGCATGAAGCACTATCTGATAAGAGAAGGTCTTTGGTTGTATGCAAACAACCCGCCAGATCCAGTTCCTGCCGGAGAGCTGGAGATGTACCCAAGGATGAGAAGGCTCTTGCCAGTATCTTATTAACTGTGAGTGACGACCAATTAGTGCATGTAGGCAATGCTACCTCGGCACAACAAGCATGGAATGCTCTAAAAGCAATATATGTACAAAGTTCTGCCGGTTCACCCATGTCTCTGACATGCCGTCTCTATCGCAAAGTGCAAAAGCCAAATGAGACTGTCAGAGAACATATTAACTGTTTAACTGAACTGTATCAGCAGCTGGAACAGAGAGGAAAGAGCGTATCAGAGGAAGAGCG
>NW_015167237.1:37565-38882 GCF_001447785.1 Gekko japonicus
AATGGGGTAGCAGAGAGAAAAGGGGCAACATTGCAAACAATAATGTATGCCACTTTATAATGGGAGGCATCACAAGCCATTGGTTATCGAGGGTCAACATATGTCGGCACTTTGGACAATCGCAACAGAGTCTTTGAGGTTTGAATGCTGCTTCCTGAGCCTTCTCCCATTTCCATGAAACATTCCTCTTTAATAACTCGTGCAATGGGGCCAATGTAGTAGACAATTTGGGCAAGAACCTATGATAATAGTTCAAAAGACCCAAATATACTTTTAATTCTGAAACACTTATAAGTGTCACAGCTTAAGCAATAGCCTTTATCTCGTCATGTACTGGACTATCCACATATTCCAACTACCTTAACTAGAGGTACAATTAAAGTGGCCCACTGTGAAAAGTGGACTGTGTATCTGGGCTCATGTGAATCTTTGCTGTCCTCCAAGTTAGTGTTCATAGCCCTGGGGTGGCAGCTGGGAGTTACACAGACATGCTAAGTGTCCCCTGTGCAGCAAACTGTGTCTTGAAAGTGACAACAGGCAGAGTTATGCAGTGGACCACAATGAAAATAACACAATGGGTGATTTCCCACAAGCGCTGCTCCATGCTCACTCTTCTCTTTGGCCCGATGGTACGTGTCAATTTCACACAACTGCTGCGCAACCGCATTTTGCCCCGCAGCTTCGTGCAATTTTCCCCGCGTCTACTCAATCCTGTTTTTTGATGATTGAGTAGATGTGGGGAAAATCGCACGAAGCTGCGGGGCAAAATGTGGCCGCGCAGCAGCTTGGGTGAAATTGACACATACCATCGGGGCAAAAGGGAGGATTGAGCGCAGAGCAGCGCTTGTGGGAAATCTCTTAATGTCTTACTTGGAACAGAAAACTCTAGCTGCTTCCCCTTGGGGAGGAGATGTAGTTTTGGTGCCAGACCAGATTTACATGCTGCCACGCAATTCAATTTCACTGCATCCTCTTTCCCACTCCTCTGCAACTCCCACACTTGCTGCACAGCCATTTCCATGGCCACAGCAATGTTCACTGCTATTTTACAATCAAGGTCTTTTTTCTCCAACAGACAGCAATGTATTGCCTGATCAAGTATGCCCGCAACAGGTCTGTCTCACAGCATCCAGTCATGGGATGCTCTAAATTCACAGAATTCAGGCAAATAACACAGCTCAGTCACAAGCTCAGAAATAGTTTCACCAGGTTTCTGCTGGTTACTGTGAAACTTATGTGACTGGACCACTGCTGAAGGTTTTGCGCTTACATGTTGTTGCATCATACTGCACAATTCTTTCAAAGTTTTCTCACCTG
>NW_015167238.1:0-2206 GCF_001447785.1 Gekko japonicus
TACAAAAAGAGCCCTGCGACACACACATAACCTATCTGACTGGTTTTCCCAGTTGCCTCTCCTTGTTGGAATGTGTCTCTTGTAGACTAGAGGTTGTATATCTCAACGGCTTTTGTTGGCTTGCTTGATGTGGTTTCATTGTTTTAGCTGTGGACTGACCTGAGGTGGTATCTAAATGCATTTCTTTACCACTTACCCTCATTGGCCGCTGACAAGCAGGCACAGACTGCTTCATAGGATGCACTGAGCCGTGTGTTTGGGTCCCTCTTTGGCTTCGGCGGAGGCTGTTTCCGCGGCGACTGCAGGCCACTGCTGTCCTCTATGCTGAGGACCGACTGTATGGAGGGGGAGCGTACAGATGCTGCGATCGCAGACTGGATCAGCCCCTCCACTGGCAAGGGGATGGGCACCCAGCCGAGCGGGAGATACTTGGAGGCTCGACAGCCAGCGCAGCCTTCCTCGGGCAGCTTTTCACATTGTTCTCTGGCCCTAAACATGCAAACGAGAGGCCGAGACACATTATTCAAATGAGAACAAACGCATCCTTTCATGCACAAGTAACACCAGCTTTTTGGGAAACCATCCCTAAGAGCTCCTGCTGCGCTCTGGGCAGCATTTGGGCGGTGACTTTCTGAGAAAGAAACATCGGTCAGTTTGTCAGTATCCTTCCTGTCCCGTGATTAATGAGTACCCTGGACATGTGGCATTGCTGAAGCAGTCCAGAAACCGATATACACATGAAGCTGCCTTATCAGACTTGCTGGTCCATCAAGGTCAGCATTGTCTACTCTAACTGGCAGCCGCTCCCCAGGGTCTCAGATAGAGATCGATCACAGCACCTACTACCTGATCCTTTGACAAGAGCTGCTAGGGATTGAACCTGGGACCTCCTTCGTGCCTAGCAGAGGCTCTGCTACTGAAGCACAGCCCCTCCCCGTACGAAAGATGGGTTCTTCACACTTATACAGGAAAGGGTCAGCTGGGATCTCAATTGTAACAGTAAATTCTAGGGTGGCTATTTTTTAACGGGGAGTTATTGGGAAAGCTTGTTCTTAGCCTCGTCCATGTGACAAGAGCTGATGGCAAACTCTACACATGCTCTTTAAATATATCATCTCTTCTTTTTACATTTTCAGTGTCTCTTGATATTAAGTAGTGCATCACCCTCACCCAGATAGCCCAGGCTACCCTGATCTTGGCAGATCTTGGAAGCTAAGCAGGGTTGGCCCTGGTCAGTATTTGGTGGGGAGGCCACCAGGGAGGTCCAGGGTTGCTACAGAGAGGCAGGCAATGGCAAGCCACCTCTGAATGTCTCTTGTCTTGAAAACCCCACCAGGGGTCACCATACGTTGACTGCAATCTGATGACCCCAAAAATGGGGCTTCCATTGCTTCTGTAGGATAGACACAGTGCTTTTCTGTGTGGACAAAATTAAGAGAACGGTTATTGGAACCGAGCTGCTTCCACCGAGTCCTTATGCACTAAATTCTCTCCAAAGGGAACAGTAAGATCTTTGCCTCCCTTCGGCAGAAACACCTCAGAGACACCCCTGGGTTCAGTATCACTTAAGCTAGAAGCTTGGTAAGCCTCTGTCAAATAAAGATGTACAACTCTTAAGGTTCCACTGAGAAGGGAAGGAGAAGGAGAAGAAGAAGAGGAGGAGGAGGAGGAAGAAGAAGAATAACAGGAAGAGGAAGAAGAAGAGGAAGAAGAAGAAGAAGAAGAAGAAGAAGAGTTGGATTTATACCCCGCCGTTCACTCAGAGCACTTCAAAATCTCCTTCCCTTCCTCTTCCCACAACAGACACCCTGTGAGGTAGATGGGGCTGAGAGAGCTCTGAGAGAACTGCTCATGAGAGAACAGCTCTGAAAGAACTGTGGCTTGCCCAAGGTCACACCAGTAGCTGCACGTGGAGGAGTGGGGAATCAAACCCGGTTCTCCCAGATTAGAGTCCGTGCTCCTAACCACTACACCAAACTGAAGAATGGCCTGTCCCTTTCACATCCTCTTTCCCCTTAGAGCTCTCCTTCGTCCCTCCCTCTCAGAAGGGGTCAGAACTTTCTCATCCGACTGGTTCCCCTTCTCATTCAAGCTGTGATTTCATAAAGGTGACCTAGGGAATAACAATAATCCTCTGCCTTCCAGAGAGATCGACATTGCCCCTAAAGTTCCTGGAGGAGCTCTGGAGACCATCAGGGGACCTAGG